>NW_027179706.1:192500-212500 GCF_036669935.1 Montipora foliosa | reverse complement strand
CCTCTTTTGGACTTGATCCATCCACCGCTGTCTCCGTGACAACTTCTCGAGTCCCTTTCTTATCTCCTCATCCGACTTGTGGGGTACGTCAACCACCTTTGTCTGGGCCCACTGATCCTGATCCTTTCCTGACCGCGTTTGAACTTCTCCTCCTCTTTTCTTTCGGTTTCTTTGGCTCTGAGATAATCGTACCCGCTCAGACGCTTCTTGATGATGCTGTTGGACCATTCACTGTCCAACCACTGAAAAAGCTTGCAAGGTTGTTCTTGTCGACAGGTCAGGAAAAAGCGACCCTTATTGGGCGATTCTGGATTCATGGTCAATGACAACCGGGTCTTCTCACCATGGAAACAATTCCAGGGTTCTCGTCTGATATCTAAATGAAGCTGTTCTTCGACGGCATGTGTCCAGATTTGTACTCGGTTGGCACCCATGACCCAGAAAGGACACACGGCATCAAAATCTCGACAATACATGTACGAGACCTCGTTCTTGGACAGCCCTTCGGTCAAAGGGGTTTTATGGAAAGGACACAGCAAATCTCTTCCTCCTCCTCTTTTTTCTTCTTATTTTCCTTTCATTTCTCAGCTGCCTTCTGGCGAGCTTCCTTATAAATCTTCACGGGCAGTTCGGCTGCCTCACGAACGACATCTTCCTTCTTTCCTCGTTTAGCAGGTTTCTTTAGTCCAGGATAACTAGCAGGAGACATGTTTCCGTACTGCCAGGACGTACTCATCATCTTGCGATGGCCCTACCTCGGACGACGTCCATCTTTATAACCCGTAGCACGTGTCCATCACGTGGATGGATGTTCACGAGGATGTCGCGGGAAAAACCCCTATAAAAAGGTTCGTGTCCCTTCTCGCACAACAAAACCATCGCTACGCAGACGGACGAAGATACCATTACGCTAAGACTCCTCAGACGTTTGGATGCTGTCTTAGATCGATTATTGTGCACGTATTGTCGATACAATAACAACGAACTGCCCCTCTCTGCTTTAGACACGTGGGAACCGGATAGAAATTGCAATGAGTGCCGCCGCCTCTTTGACTGGGCTGACAAGCCTGACGAATTCCCAGATGCCAGTCGGTACTCCGAACGCGAATACGACGAAGACGACGAAGACTCATCACCCTCTCGATGAGGTGTGCGTGGTCATCCATCTTGAGTATTTCTTCAGTGGACGTCAGATCTTGCCACGACAACTCGCATGGTGCGATCATACTGGAACCCATTACGGATCCATTCACTACAAACCTTGTGTGGACTGACCCAATCTGTCTGCCAAAGATCGACGCACGGCTCACCATGTCTCCAAATACGTCCACGGTCTCCCCTACTATCAAAGAGAATCCTATCATGTGGCCAGCGAACTCGTGGCGGACGTGCATCGTCTCTACCAACAATACAAGGCCCGCCAACGTGTACTCCTAGCTCACAAGGGTGGTATCGAAGGCACTTGGCTCCAAACATGGCAGATTCCTCATCTCGATCTAGAAACTCTGCGATGTCCCAAGTTCGAGGATCTGCCCCGTTTGAGTTCGGTCGGCTCTTGCAGACAACACGATCGTCCCTTCCAGATCCATTGCCCTCAAGTAGAATGCTATCACTTCGTTCAGTGGATACGGTCTTAGCGGCTACTGTCTTACGACACGCGTTACATCAATCAAGAACGAACTCAAAGGTTGCTAGCCAATCAGAAACCCTCCACACCGTTACGTCCCACCTGGACGATTAATGTTCCGTTACAATAAAACGTTCCCCAAGGTATCTCTGGTAATAATGTTCTCGTGTATTTCTCCTCATAGTCATCCATTCCGTAAGTGGGTGATCAGGAAGCCGGTATTCCCACCATACAATAAACTGGCGGTCCTGTAAAGCATGCTCCATCCTAAGAAAAAAACAAAATGTCAATGGCGTAAGAGCATCTCCAACGTTGACAAATCATCTTCTTCGTCACCGTCATCAATGACGACGGCATATGGGTGCTGTGGATCCTCGTACGGTTCGGGACGGGTATCCAAATCCCAGATGGTATGTGTGATGGCGTCAAATGCTTGATTCACGATGCCCTCTCGTCTCTCCGAAGGGTAGTCCTGATCTTTCCCCTTCCAAGTACACATCTCGGCAATGGGGGCATGCCCATTTCTGTCTCTCGATCCACCAAGTGAAAAGACAGCCCACGTGTGCAGCAGACTGATGGCAGCATCCCATCTCCACAGAGAGTTCAGGACGAACTTTACAGCCCTCGATACCCTTGGGTAATTCCTCGTTCAACTTCCCGACGAACTCGATCACCTTGTTCTCGCACTTTAGCTCGAACACGTCTACGCTTCATATCACACATGGAAAATCGTGGTGTCCTCCACACCCAAGAACTGCCCAACAGAGGCCTGCTTTCATTTCTGCCTCTTCCTCGTCTTTTCTTATTTTTTTTCTTCTTCTCATCCTGTCGGGTCGAGACATGAAATGTCGGACCCCTACCGATCATCACGTTAACGACAACCTGACTTCGCTCCTGTCTTTGTGCTCTTTGCATATCTCGGGACAATTCGACGACGGACAAACAGTGGCCCATAGGCGTCACAAAGAAACAACCACATCGACCCTTCCACCTCACTGACTCTTATAGGTCTCTCTTGACCTCGTTCTCATGGCGAGACCTTTTGCTGAGGGGGTACCCTTACCCACACCTTTCCGCTATTGTTCAAAATGTGACTGTTTTCATGACTTCTTACGTTTATTGTATCTACATTTATCCCACGAAAATACTGTCATGTATACACAACCTAACGAGATCATGATTCAATTTTGCTTGTCATGTTTGATCGTTTTATTAGGGTAGTAGGTTCTGGATCCTACTACCATTTTTATTGTTGTTGTTACTTTTAGGGACGAGGCTAGGCACCAGGCCAGGGCTCGTCCCCCTGATTACCGGTTGGGTGTGATCACCACTACACTATCAGAGCAACCATGCTGGCTACATGGCCAATCTGGATAGCGAATGGGAATTACGTGGTCATCCCAGGCCCATGTTTTTCCCCAACTAGATGACGCTGGATCAACCAGAACGATGATTCACAAGCGGACGAGAGAGAAGAGGACAATTTGTATACAAGTTACGAGGGTCTCTCGAGCCAAGAGCGCATCCCTGCCCCCCAGGAGGATCACAAATGGATTCACAGTCCAAGCCTTGGCGAAATGTAGTCAATCAATGAACTTTGAAAGGACCAAGGACGGACAACCCCCATTCGCTATCCAGATTGGCCATGTAGCCAGCATGGTTGCTCTGATAGTGTAGTGGTGATCACACCCAACCGGTAATCAGGGGGACGTGGGTTCAAATCCCGCTCAGGACATAAAAGTTTTTCTCTCAATGAAAAATATCATCCAGGGGTTGTCCGTCCTTGGTCCTTGGTCCCATCTAATTTGTAGTCGGTATTACATAAATAGTTTGAATCACTTGCATAACTCTAGATTTTTGTTATTACATCATTACTTTTGTTTTAGTGATCAAGCTTTAGTTTTGGCTTGTACCATACAATTTACTACTTAATTGTATTCCATTACAATAGCCATTGTCAGTCTTTCAGAGACTATGTAGTCTCCACTGCTGTAATAATTAGGCCATTTTATCCTTAGATTTTTAACTTGTACTCTATTTTAAAAAAAAATTTAACTGACGAAGGCCGAAGGGCCGAGACATTTTTATTAAATTTCCTGGACCTTCGAGAAGTTTTGTCTTCCTCTCTAGTTTATTATCTGACCAAAGCACAGGGGTGGGGAGGGAAGCTTTTCTTTAAGTTTGTGACGGCAGCAGAATTATATATATATATATATATCTAGCTGATCTTATGAAAACCGGGTCCTTCCCACGTATCTTAATTTGTCTTTAAATTAGACTAGAATAGATGGGACGGTTATATTTTGTCAGTAACTAGACTCTAACCTTTCCATTGACAACATCTTTTAATTTAAGAAGTCAGAGTCATTGTCATTTGGCAAGTTGTGACTTTGACCTGGAAATTTAAACAAAAAATGTATATGTGTGAGAAAAAGGCTAATATCATCAGCCATTAAGGCAGTTAAGGCCATTAATATGTCTGCTATTATTCGAACTAATCTTTCAAACATCACTAAGGTGACTTCAAAAGAAGTAATATTTAATATCTCATGGAAGCCTTACCCAACACGTGGAGATTTTCTTTCCTCACCCTCCCATAGAGAGGTCTAGTGAGTTGTTTTGGCTATGGACTAACACCTCACACTTGTTAGACTTGCATGCGACAAGCCATGACGCAGCCCCCCCTAGGAATTTAAAGCTCACCGTCAGTGCAACTGCTGCCAAAGGCAGCAGTTGCACTTTGGATTTGGCAGCCAAGTTTGACCTTGTTTTCAAAACTTCAGCTATATATCTCACATAAATCAGACATCTTGTTTTAGCATTGGATATATTTTTAACTGAAATCAATTTTCTCACATAAATTCAAGAAATTATTAAACAATGCTCATATTTCTGTTGCCTATGCTGCCAAATTTTACTTCCAAACACTGACGTTATTTGTCAAACCAAAGTGCTGGCATTTCCTCAAATCAATTATCTCACATAAATTAGACATCTTGTTTTAGCATTGGATATATCTTTAACTGAAATCAATTGTCTCACATAAATTCAAGAAATTATTAAACAATGCTCATATTTCTGTTGCCTATGCTACCAAATTTTACTTGATGTTATTTGTCCAACCAAAGTGCATGCATTTCCTCAAATTAATTATCTCACATAAATGCAACAACTTGTTTTAACATTGGGCAATTCTCTCTCTTGCCTATATACATGTATGCTCCCACTCTGAGTTTATTTGTCATTTCCTTAAGTGAATTATGTCACATAAATCCAAAAGATTCTTCAAGGATGGGCTAAAATGTTTCTCTTATCTTATATTTTTAAATATATGTTTTTAAATTTTTCTTCCAGACACGAAGTTTATTTGTCTGAGTTTATTGCATCATGTTGTTGTCTGAAGACGAGTTAAAGGGGAAAACCGCTAGCTTTTTGTTTGTGTCCGCGTCTGAAAAACGCAATTTCTCAAGCTCCGTACTACTTAGGCAGCGTTTACATGAACGGGGTTTGATTTGTAGCCGCATCGGTTTTTGATGTGGTTACTCCTTCTGTTTACACTACACAGATCGGGACTGTTACTGAAACCGGGTCGATTTGAAAACGCTGCCAAAAGTGGAGATTTTTCAAAAGGTGAAGGTTTCGTCTGTCATGTGAAGTTCGAAACCGTATCGATTTGAATACGGTTACTACTTTGGCGCGAAAATTTGCATTGTTCGATTCAAAATGGTGAATTTAGCGGGTAATGCAGCGCTCTCTTGTAACATCACGACCTGGATTTTCTGGCGAAAAACGTTCCGTGGAAACACTTCCGAACCGCATCGATTCTGACGGAGCTTCCAAGTCGTGAAATTATGTCAAGATGAAAGTGCATTCGTGTAAAATACAGTACATGTACAGTATACAGAAGTGCGGTCAAAAAAATCTGACTGTACATTTGAAGAAAATGGTAGATATTACATTTAAACAGAGTAAATGTTGTAAATCTGCTTAGATCGTAAGCTTAGTTTAAATAAATAGCGAAATTCTTACCTTCAGGGCTACACACGACAAGCGTCTTTGTTGCTATTTCAACTCTTCTCTCGTCTTAGATTTGGTTGATTTCCCGCCCTTTTCGTGCCAACCGGATAAATATCACATAAAATGTCATAAAACCTTAAGGGAAATATGGAACCTCGCAGACGTAGCGTTTGTCATCCTTAAGTGACATAAAGTTACAGGTGAACCGTTGTTCTTTCGTAAAATTGGCTTAATGACACAATGGAGAGAGACGATCGTTTTGGTCATGGCCGAACGAACCCAAAGGGATGACACATTCTTTTCATCTTTGCTCAACCAGGCGCACTTTCCAGCCCATTTTGCCTCCCGCCTTCCGTTATTATGTCTTGAAACAAAACGTGGCAAACACGAACACCCATTCTTGGCAATTTGAATTAGCAATATGCCCCAGGAGAACTCCACGAACAAAATGGAGTACAGGCGGATAAGTAATTCATCGCACTCTTGTCACGCAGTGTTACGCGACAAAAAAACTTGTTATTCGCAAAATTCAGTTAGCACATGGCACCTGCAAAATTACAGTGGTTTGGCAAACAGAAAGAAAGGCACAAAAGAAAGACACTGTCGTTTTAAATAAATTAAGGAAAGTTTCGATATCCCATAAAACATTTTCGCAGCGTTCAAAGAATTTTATCGTTTTTTGTTCTAGAATTTCACACGCTGTTATGAGAATTTTTCAGTCACATTCTTTATTTTACTAATGCGTGTTTCATTCATGGTAAAATTACAACGTGCCAAGGAAGCGTCTTTTTATAAAAAAATATTTTTAAAAAGAAAATCCACAAAAGCAATTGAGGGTTTAGAGTTTTTAAAAACTGGTTTTCTTGCAATTGATAAGTGAAGATTTACCAAGCCACGCCCGCCCCAGAGGAATTATCCAGCAATAAAAGTGCATTGCTTCAAGGTTACTGGACTTCACTCGAACATTGACAAAAAAAAATAATTTGCCTTTGCCTTGTCTACCCTGTATAAGCCAAAGGAGAACGTTTCTCATTCAGATTTTTCATAAGTTAACTACGCATTCTTTTCGATATTCACACAACTGACTTTTAATTCTCACGGTATCTAGGGTGCTTACCATTTAGCCAAAAAATCCGGAAATTTCGGTTTGAGGTCAAATGAAAAGGCAATTTTCCGGAAAATCTTTTCGGAAATTGTGGATAACGTCCAGGGGTGCTTACCATTTAGCCAAATAATCCGGATAGAATGATCGTTGCATAAAGGTAAGCAATTTTCCGAATTTAATGACAAACCGGATGAGAATGGCGCTTACCATTTAATACACAGCATTCCATCCCGCATGTTTTACTCGATCTTGTGAGAAAGGGCCTGGAAACGGAAGGATTCTCACAAATGGTGACAGCATTTCGCGAACTCCGTTGCAAACGGAAAAAGAGGACTATCTCTGGAGGTTGTCCACAATTTCCGAAAAGATTCTCCGGAAAATTGCCTCTCCATTTGACCTCAAACCGAAATTTTCGGATTTTTTGGCTAAATGGTAAGCACCCCAGAGGTAGCCCTCTTTTTCCTTTGAATGGATGATATCAATAAAACTATTTAAAGTAGTGGCAAAAGTTGGAAATCTGTCTCTTTTTAGCGACGCTACAACGGTTCAAAGTCGACCAAAATCTCATACAGTTACTGTAAATTTAACCGTGTTTGTCCCCTAGCCAAGATGGCGGACAAAAACCGTGGAAGGGTATATTGGCGCTGATCACCTGCAAATTCGTACTGAATGCAGTAAACATTGAACGGGCAATAGAGAGGAAATTATCACACATAATTTAAACCTTTCACTCCTGTAAGGGCCACTGAGACTTATAGATTCTACTCTAACGCCAGACGATTTTACTCGTCAATGGGGAACCCCACAGGAGTGAAAGGGTTAAACTACTGTAATTGTTTTTTTTTTCAAGTAAGGGAGAATGATTATTCTTAAAGTGTTACTACGATCAAAAACCACTTATCGTTTTTCTTTGCAGTTCGAAAGTGCTTATGCTGAATACTCGAAATGCGAGATTTTATGCAATGATTTAAAGAGAAAAACTATTTATTTTGAGCTGGATCCAGGGGAAAGTGACGTCATTTACTCACTAACTTAAAAATGCCGCGTGTGAGAGCGTCTTAATTAGTAAAAAACTCTCGTGATGCATAATTATGTCGTATTCATACTTTATTTTTAAGCTAGTGAGTAAATGAGGTCACTTTCTCCTCAGTCCAGATCATCTAAGAAAGAAGTCACCATTATATAGTCACAATCATTCTCCAATTTACGTAATAAATGGAAGACAAACTCAGAGGCGATTTACTGACTTTCAGCTCTACGCCCTTGTTAACTTTCTTTAGCTAAAGTTAACTCTCGCTTAGTTCTGTTTAAGACAATAGCGATATTCACCGTTACGTCACCTATTGTCATTAATGTGCCAACCAAAGATCTATTGGCTGCCGAAACAAAGGATTCTTTTGTTATGTGGCTGGCAAAATTTAAATAACAAAAGAATTGTTTATAAAGAGTGAAGTTTCCTATACATTTATTTACTGCACTATTATGCCGTTTAAACTGGTTCTTGAGTGTTAATTATGGAATAACACAGATACAAAATTGCTGAAAGAGTCACTGCTATTTAAAATACCAAGAGAATAAGACGCACAAAACGTCAGAAGTGAAGTCCTTAATAAAGTTCAGCTTAATATTTAGCCTGAATTATTAAATGCGTTTTTCACAAAATAGTCAACACCTTACACAATGATTAGATAAGCTATTGTCAATGTCACTCAACACATTAACGTTTTCTATATGTGATGCCCAATGCCTTACAGCAGCCACCGTTTTGGGGGGCTGCCGTCTGAGTGCGAAATTTTGACATAACGCCCTCCCCATCCCTCACTTCCTCCATAGACTCGCCAAAAATTAAAATCATAGCCAAGACATAGGATACTTGTTAAGTGTCGATTGAGAAAAGGAACGGTTTTAGGAACAGGGGATCATGTTCAAGGGCACCTGGCTGTGTGCTCGCAATTCAGAAGCAGAGGGCAATATTCAACTTATTTCTACTCTATGATCCCAAAATTTAAAATTGTTGTATTGAGAAATTTGACCTACGTCACCTCTCAATATAAAGTACTCGTTCTTGGCGCCTCAGAAGAATTTCTTCCATTACCTTGCTATTATGAAATATATGAATGACTGCAAAAACAAATACTTTTTTTGCGCTTTTAGCTTTCGCCATCATCGTTATCTCGAGAGGTACCTATTAATGAGGCGTAGAATGTTATTGCCCGCTGAGACAAATATTTTTCAGCAAGCTTCAAACAGCTTTGTTTTACATCATCGCGAATAGCTTTTCTTTCTTGTGTTACTGGAACTAAGTGATCAGGATTTAAATCACCAGCTTGCTTTTTCTTGACGAACGAGACAATTCTTGGTTTTTCCCTTGTGTTCAGCGTGAATCTTACGAAGGTCGTTTCAGTGTGCTTGCATAGACGCAAGTTTCCTTCTTCATCTTCCATTTCTCCGTACCCAAAATTCAAAAAGGCTATCTTTCTCACCTCGAGTTTAGCGTTTTCAACGTCTTCACTTCTGGAAACGTACTTCCTCCTTAAAAAAGATTTATAGTCCATGATGCAATCCGGCGTTATCCAGTAGCTTTTAACGTTACTCAGATGGCTATCTCTCAAAATTAATTCCCAATCTTGAGGAGTTTCAATTGTTTCATGACAGTCAAAATACTTTTGAATGCAGCCAAATCGCCTGTCACAAATGGAGTAAGAATGTCCCTCCAACAAAAATTTAAGGTCAATTCGCAAAAACACTTCTTCTTTTATGAGGTATTCCAGAAAAAAGAATAGATAGCACTCTTTAAACTGTGATGGAGAATTATCTGACCAAAGGATAACGTGATGAAATGGTCCATATTTTTCATGAAGTATTTTTAATAGGTAGTTCAGCAAGGATACTACCTCGTTGGGACCGCATCCGCCAATGGTTTCGTCGTAAAAAAAACAATGTATAATGTCTTCGTTTGCACAGTAGATTCCGAAAAGGTTGGTTTTTAGTTTTCTGGCATAATGAGAGTCTTGCGAAGAAACCTTTGGTGTCGGCAACACCTAAGTATAACAAGTACAAACAACTGTTAATAGAATTATCTTGAGATGACCCGTTCATGCATAGATAAAGTACTTAAATATAAAACATTTTTTGATTCAGTCCGATGAAAGAAAGGATGAGGGCGTTGAAATTCAAGCCGGGTAAAGGTAGGGCTCCAGCTCGCAATATGTTGCATTATTACTATTTTTGGCATTGGACAAACCTTATGGTAATCCATTTGTAGTGTAAGAACCTTTGGTAACATAATGCGTCTAAGGCTTGTTTGTCTCAAATGTCGCCGGGGTTCACAGAGGTTATTGTGGGTAAGTGAACTTTTTTTTTAATGGCAATTTGGAGGATCATGACTAAAACACCACACGAGTACATACGGGTAACATACGAGTAACATACGGAACATACGGATACATACGAATACATACAACTAACATACGAGTAACATACGAGTAACATACGGATACATACGACTAACATACGGATACATACGAATACATACGAGTAATACGAATGTTTTTCTCATAAAGGAAGCTCTAGTTATAAGCCTTGCAAGCATTTTTCACGTCAGCAAACACGTACCCGGCTCAGTTTGAGGGGGGGGGGGGGTGGGGTGGTGTTGATAGACCCTCCAAGGCTTTCGTTAAATTTAGTCACAGTAAAATAAATTCACATGGAGTGCAAAACCCTTAAGGCGGCGAAAGACGAGATACAAAAACCCTCAACTTGTGGCGCAACATCGTTTCGTTGCAAGTTCTGGTCGATGTTTCGCGTTTTTCACTTTGTGTGATCAACTTGACCCGCAAAAAAAACATTTGTTGCGAGTTGAAGAAATGCAGGGCGCTGGGTGGTTGATTTGCTAGTACAAGAGCACATTTGTTGCGCGACAAGTTGTGAGCTTGATGAAAAACAAGCAACAAAGCCAAAATTTGTTGCTCAGAGTAGGTTCGCGCTCTACTTTTCGCAACAACTTTCTTCAACCCGCAACAAATGTTTTTGTTGCGCGACAAGTTGATCATGCAAGGTGAAAAACGGGAGAAATCGACCCAAACTTGCAACGAAATAATGTTGCGCGCCAAGTTGAGGGTTTTTGTATCTCGTATTTCGCCGCCTTTAGCTTGCGCAACAAGATGACAATATATTTTGGATGTTGCTCTCGTAGATGATTATGACTGTCAGGCCAGTTTACATTTAAGAAACGTAAGGAAGTCAGAGCAGGTCTGTCATAATCTATTACCCCATTTAAGCTTTCTGGCTTGATTTTGCACTGATTTATCATAGGCAACTTAAGCTGAAATAGTGAAATCAAGATGGCGGATCTGATGACGTCATACGACATCAGCGACATCCAAAATATATTGTTATCTTGTAGCGCAAGCAAAGGGTTTTGCACTCCATGTGAATTTATTTTACTGTGACTAAATTTAACGAAAGCCTAGGGGGGTCGATCAACATCCCCTCCCTCCCCCCTCAAACTGAGCCGGGTACGTGTTTGCTGACGTGAAAAATGCCTGCAAGGCTTATAATTACTGCTTCCTTTATGAGAAAAACATTCGTATTACTCGTATGTATTCGTATGTATCCGTATGTTAGTCGTATGTATCCGTATGTTACTCGTATGTTACTCGTATGTTAGTCGTATGTATTCGTATGTATCCGTATGTTCCGTATGTTACTCGTATGTTACTCGTATGTTACCCGTATGTACTCGTGTGGTGTTTTAGTCATGATCCAATTTGGAGCGGGCAATGGGCATTTTGTAGTAAAAGAAAACAAACAAAGAAAATCTAGATGTTACTGAAATGACGCAGGCAATTCAAGGTAATTTTGTATATTACTTTTTAACCAGAATTTTCCGAAAATCCCGCGATCACGCGTTTTTATCTACGTTTCGATTGCAACAGGCGTCACTTGTATTACTGTTGCCCTTTGCGTGAAATCACAACAGGTCATTTCCTCACCCCATACGTTCGAGAAAGAAAGAGCTGTCAAGGAGTTCCATGCTATCACAATCAATATTTGTCCCTTTTTGTATTTGAGTCTAACGGAACAGAATTTATCATCCAAATTAATGACATTTGTTGTGATCAATTAGCCTCGTCGAGTCTTGGCGTTACTAGAACACTTGGACGTAAGTGTGGGTGTCAACAGCTTCATGCGTCATTAATATAAGAGAATTCAGAGCTAGACTATTCTGTACAGAAGAAAAACCCTTTAAAAGAAAAAAAAGCACATAAAGGTTTAAGAAATGACTCAGAGGAGTACTGATGAATTCTCCGCATCGTTTGCCTGCAGAGAGCAGTGGTTCAGATGAGATTGACCTAAATGAATTGGTATACACATTTGATGTAACTAGACCATGGCATTATTTCAAACTAGGATATCCAGTAGCAAGCTCAGTGGAAAAAGGGAGAAAGACCTTGAAAAACAGCAGGTTGATGAGGATTTACGTGCCAAAGAGAAAAAAACCCACATGGCGTAAGAATGCACCATTTAAGGCCTTGGATCAGATTAATTTTACATGCTGCGACCGTGGTTGCCTTTTAAAGGAAGGCATAAACAGAACTAAAGTTATTATTCGAGAGCAAAGGAACATGGTTCACAGAAAACCATATAACGAACAAAATTATTTATTCTCAAAACTCATGGAGGTTACATTGACATTTCGTGGGGTGCGGAAAATAAGGTATCACGTACCCAAACTTGGAAAGGTGTGCAAAACGGCTTTCAGAAAGGTTTATGGCATTTCTAAAAGCAAAATAGAAGTCCTGCTGAATAAAATCGACCTAAGGGGACCATCAGTAGAACCTGACAAAAGGGGAAAAAAGACGCCTCGGAAACTTTTACCTGCAGCAAGGAATGCGGTCATAGACTTCATACTTTCCTACAAGGCAACAGAATCACACTATCGAAAGTCACGAACACGGTGCAAAAAATACTTCAACTCAAACATTTCGATGCGTCAAATGTGGTCTGAATTTGTCCGCCTGCACCCCCGTTTGCAAACAACCAGTTTAAGAAAGAGAAATAAGGGACCTGTCATTAGTTTTTCAGCGTTTTGAAATGTATTTAATAGCAATTTGAAAGACGTGCTTAGTTTTAGAAAAGCAAGGCTTGACACGTGCCAAGTGTGCGACAAAACTATGAATAGAATGGGCCACCTGATGGCTTTAAGAAAACGCACTTTGAGTCAGGATGACGAATTGCAGGATCTAAAATCTTTCAAGAGCGCACACCTCAGAGAAAGCGAGATTAGATTTGCATCCCTTAAATACGACGTAACAGTTCTTGCATCAAAGGTCTAATTTTGTGTAAAGAATACGGTTCAAAAGGTACGCAATAAATAACGGAGAAGCTATGATTGCGTTATGTCATATCTGATGTAAGAGCGACTTAACATTGCGTTTATGTGAAACGACAAACGGCAGGCTGTTGCGCGCTTGCCATAAAAGTATGAAAATTATCTTATTCTATAACTCTACTCTTTCTTCTCAGAAGTTACTTGATACACGATCGCCAACAGGCAGGAAATAACCTTTTATTTTTGACAAAACACAAGTTTAGAGTGACGTTTGTTTGTAAACGCGATACTTTATTGTTAAAAGATTTCACGCGAACGTCGATAAAGTAAAAAAGAAAAAGATATTTATATTTTATCGACGATCGCTCAAAATCAATTACGGGTTTTTAATCTTCGCTAACGAAATGCAAATTTATTTATAATGTTCGAGATGCCAAAAAAAAAAAAAAATTTGCTGAGTCACAATCTCTAAAATCGGCACCCTAATTCTGAAAATCGGTCTTGTTGAGTCCTTATTATAGAGTAGGAACATCGCTTCGGACATAAAAACTAAAACAATTTTAATAATCCCGAAGAACTTCAAGCTTGATCAGGACGCGAACCCTTAGCTTTGAGCGATCATGGGACAAAGATCCGGTCACTTTAGTTAGTTCATAGCCATGGCAGGGGCTGGCCTTAAAACTAATGGAGATGATTCTCGTCCCCTTAAGGGGTCTCACAGTGTTTAGGACAACAATTCCATATTTTAAGCTCCTTATGTATCTTGTATGTTACAAGATGCTATCGGAATGCTACGAAAGATATATGTTCGTTAACTTACAACTCAAATTTACGTGAATGATGGACAAAATTTAACTAAGAATACATAGAACAACGTTACTCATGAATTCATGAGCGAGGGGAGCGATTCACAACTGCGAGCGTCGTTTCCTTCTTAATGCATGCCTCGCTGCCCCACATATTTTGTAAAACTCTCTAAAAAAAAAAAAAAAGAAAAAAGCCTGGAAGCGTTTGGAATTCTGAGTTCACGGAGATTCTGGCATACAATCACACACCACTTCTCTATTCAAGCCTACAGCAGACATCATTGGCGAGTTTTCTTGTCATCATTATCCCCCATTATCTTCAACGAATGCACTTGTAAGCAATGTTTGGACGCTCTCATGGTTCATATAGGGTAGAAAACTAGCACTTCAAATTACACTCTAATCAGTTAAGTCTGTTGAAATATAAGTGCTACACGGCCAACGTTTGCAAAAAGGTAACCCTTCCTTGTACTTGTACATGTTCATTGCCGTGACTTTAAGATCTTGAGTTCAGTTCCCACGGCTTGCTCCCGTCTGACCTTGTAGCTGAGTCGGTAGAGCAGCGGTTATTTAACCCGAAGGTTGTGGGTTCAATTCCCACCCTGGTCAGAGTTCTTCTCTGTCCTTGTGTGGGCCCCTACATTTCCATTAGTAGGGCTAACGCTCACATGGTTCATATGGGATAGGAACCAGTACTTCAAATTACACTCTAATCAGTTAATGCCTGGAATAGGTTAGGGTCTTTTTAGTCAGATAAGTGTTTGATGAGCTCGAACCTGCGATTTTCGGCAAAATCTTCAACAACGATTGAGTTATAACAATCGTTTGTCTCGCGTTTTTGTGGCCGGTTACGAATGCTTATTTTGGAGCTGACTGGCCACTGTCCTCAGTGAATAAACACCTTTCGATTCACAGGCATTTATGTGAACTGGATGTCTAGTCGTGAGCTGCTTTGCTTGTCTGTGAGATTGCAGTCGAGTAAGCCAATTACTACCGGAGCTTTAGCTTGACTTTTTAATTAGTAATTTTTACTGTTGTTCTAAATAAACTGAAGAGAGAGGGTGTAAAGATTATCAGTCAAACGGAAAATGTTGTGAAAGAGATTACTGTGCATGTAATTTCCGTTTAGTTGTTGATTGAAACTGTTGGTTATTGTTTGCAAGGGTTGTTTCTTTTCTGCTGCCAGCCAAAGAGTGTTTGATCACTGTAAGCCGCATACACTAACAACGATTTATTTTGTACTTTACACAAAAGCATATTTATTACCATATACACTATATTGCTCCCTGGGGTTAGAAACGGGAGCTCCGCTTTTAGGCTTGGTTAAATCTATATATTATACAATGACAAAATAAAAGAATTGATTCCGCTGTTAATATTTGTTGGTTCAACAACGTTTAGGATAATAGGCCAGTTCCGTATTCTAACGATTGGACTGGATCTAGCATGAAATGTAGGCTAATGCGGGCAAATTAATTTGCATTCGAAAAGTTTTGCCCGCATTAGCCTCCATTTCATGGTAGATCCAGTCCAGCCGTAAAAATTCGAAAATGGTCTATTGCATAATGTTAGCGGAGCACCATGGGTAAGATTTTCTGGGAAATCTATGGATGCGAAAGATGTTGGTTGTGACGTCAACGTTCGCCTGCCCATACGGACTGTCGGGGTGGAGGTGTGTAGGCAAGAAAGCCTTTAGGGACGGGAGTGTTCCGGCAATTTTCCTTGTAATAATACAACTACTACTGCTAATAATAATAATAATAATAATAATAATAATAATAATAATAAATACCCTTAAGGACCTTTTACAGCGTTAATCTTTGATATTGGACATCCATGTTATGTCAATTGACACCTGTCAAAAGAAGGTATCCGCTGACCAGCACCACGTGACCAATTTTAGAGGTCATTGAAGTCAGCTGTATTTTTTGTGACTGCTGACTAGGTACTGGTTTTCAATTCGATCACAGATTCAAGCCAGGTTAACTTTTTAAATTAAATTCTCAACCTCGGTTAATGAATTTCTCATGCTCTGATTGGTTCACTCAATCTAGGTTATCAGCTCATATACCTTAGTTTGACCCTATATGGCAAATGATTGCGCTGTGCGTTGCAAAGCTATTTCTTCTTTCGCCGGAGCACGAACTGGAAAGTTTGCATTAATTCCGACGTTTAGAAGTACACGGAAAGGTAAGGAATGTTTTTGTGATGAGCCTGCGTCTGTCTGACCACCAAGGTATTTCATAACATCGCACCTTCATCAATTTTTTTTTCGATTTCGCTAGGATTTTCTCCCTTTTTTCGCTCGTATTTCGTACTTCCAAATATCGTATCCAATGCGCGCCCTTGGAATAATTGTTAAGTAATCAGGTTAACATCTTATGTGAGGTACCCTGGCCTGCGAGAAGTCCGGTTTTTCGTACGCCTCCCAAGAGATATTCTTTGTTTGTCCCCCAACATTTTGCATAAGCATTGTTTTTATTTTATCTCGGGACTTTCAAATTTAATTTATTTCTCCTTGGCACCGGATGGCGGCTCACCAAAAGAAACAAAGGGTTGCTCGCGGTGCTTTCTCTCGGGAAGCGTAGGCGAAACTAAATGCTCGCAGGGTGTATGTTAGGGGAGTTTTATTAATTTTCCACCTCTTCTTATTTTAATTCGTTTTAGATTGTTTTGTTTGGTTTTCTTTATTTGATCGCTTTTAATCAAGGCTAAAAAAAAAAAAAAAAAAAAAAACAAACAAAAAAAAGAAGAATGAAAATTGTTGTATTCCTTCAATTCTTTGTTTCAGTAAGGGAAGTAAGAATAAACAACCCGGCAGCTCTCCTTGCAAGCTTGCCTAAAGCTATATATGACCATATATTACTTTTCTCGGTCGTTTTCTTTAATGATTGTGACAAATACTTGTTGATTGAACATTCAACAATGCAGGGCCAAAGAATAAATAGAACACAACCCTTTCCTTATTTAATTTCGTGAGAAGCAGAAATTGAACCTTTGTTCTCAGGTGTATTGACGGAGATCGCGTGCTCAAGGCAAAAAAGCAAAAAAACAAACAAACAAGGAAACCAACACGAAAATATCATTACGATTGGAAACTTTATTCAAAGAAAACATCATGTTGCTGTTTTGATGCACAATGTATGTGACAATAATATAGTCAAGCTTCGGAGATTCTATTCCACCGTGAACCTTGAGTAGGTCTCTAATATGTTCACGGAAGTTTTTAAACTCAATTAACAGCTAACCAGAAGAAAATCAAGCGACAATCTCATCAAGGACCCAATAAAAACAATTAGCATTTTCCTATGTTGTATCCAATGATCTTCCTATATAAAGCCCTGCAAAGAAAAATAATGATAAGTAACAACTACTTTCAATAAAAAAAACCTCTTAGTTACTGTTTTTCAGACCCTCTAGGTCATCATATTCTTTCCTCACCCTCCCATAGAGAGGTCTAGTGAGTTGTTTTGGCTATGGACTAACACCTCACACTTGTTAGACTTGCATGCGACAAGCCATGACGCAGCCCCCCTAGGAATTTAAAGCTCACCGTCAGTGCAACTGCTGCCAAAGGCAGCAGTTGCACTTTGGATTTTGCAGCCAAGTTTGACCTTGTTTTCAAAACTTCAGCTATATATCTCACATAAATCAGACATCTTGTTTTAGCATTGGATATCTTTAACTGTTTTTCAGACCCTATAGGTCATCATTTACTTTCCTCACCCTCCCATAGAGAGGTCTAGTGAGTTGTTTTGGCTATGGACTAACACCTCACACTTGTTAGACTTGCATGCGACAAGCCATGACGCAGCCCCCCCTAGGAATTTAAAGCTCACCGTCAGTGCAACTGCTGCCAAAGACAGCAGTTGCACTTTGGATTTGGCAGCCAAGTTTGACCTTGTTTTCAAAACTTCAGCTATATATCTCACATAAATCAGACATCTTGTTTTAGCATTGGATATATTTTTAACTGAAATCAATTTTCCCACATAAATTCAAGAAATTATTAAACAATGCTCATATTTCTGTTGCCTATGCTGCCAAATTTTACTTCCAAACACTGACGTTATTTGTCAAACCAAAGTGCTGGCATTTCCTCAAATCATTATCTCACATAAATCAGACATCTTGTTTTAGCATTGGATATATTTTTAACTGAAATCAATTTTCCCACATAAATTCAAGAAATTATTAAACAATGCTCATATTTCTGTTGCCTATGCTGCCAAATTTTACTTCCAAACACTGACGTTATTTGTCAAACCAAAGTGCTGGCATTTCCTCAAATCATCTAGCTGATCTTATGAAAACCGGGTCCTTCCCACGTATCTTAATTTGTCTTTAAATTAGACTAGAATAGATGGGACGGTTATATTTTGTCAGTAACTAGACTCTAACCTTTCCATTGACAACATCTTTTAATTTAAGAAGTCAGAGTCATTGTCATTTGGCAAGTTGTGACTTTGACCTGGAAATTTAAACAAAAAATGTATATGTGTGAGAAAAAGGCTAATATCATCAGCCATTAAGGCAGTTAAGGCCATTAATATGTCTGCTATATTTCGAACTAATCTTTCAAACATCACTAAGGTGACTTCAAAAGAAGTAATATTTAATATCTCATGGAAGCCTTACCCAACACGTGGAGATTTTCTTTCCTCACCCTCCCATAGAGAGGTCTAGTGAGTTGTTTTGGCTATGGACTAACACCTCACACTTGTTAGACTTGCATGCGACAAGCCATGACGCAGCCCCCCCTAGGAATTTAAAGCTCACCGTCAGTGCAACTGCTGCCAAAGGCAGCAGTTGCACTTTGGATTTTGCAGCCAAGTTTGACCTTGTTTTCAAAACTTCAGCTATATATCTCACATAAATCAGACATCTTGTTTTAGCATTGGATATCTTTAACTGTTTTTCAGACCCTATAGGTCATCATTTACTTTCCTCACCCTCCCATAGAGAGGTCTAGTGAGTTGTTTTGGCTATGGACTAACACCTCACACTTGTTAGACTTGCATGCGACAAGCCATGACGCAGCCCCCCCTAGGAATTTAAAGCTCACCGTCAGTGCAACTGCTGCCAAAGGCAGCAGTTGCACTTTGGATTTGGCAGCCAAGTTTGACCTTGTTTTCAAAACTTCAGCTATATATCTCACATAAATCAGACATCTTGTTTTAGCATTGGATATCTTTAACTGTTTTTCAGACCCTATAGGTCATCATTTACTTTCCTCACCCTCCCATAGAGAGGTCTAGTGAGTTGTTTTGGCTATGGACTAACACCTCACACTTGTTAGACTTGCATGCGACAAGCCATGACGCAGCCCCCCCTAGGAATTTAAAGCTCACCGTCAGTGCAACTGCTGCCAAAGGCAGCAGTTGCACTTTGGATTTTGCAGCCAAGTTTGACCTTGTTTTCAAAACTTCAGCTATATATCTCACATAAATCAGACATCTTGTTTTAGCATTGGATATATTTTTAACTGAAATCAATTTTCCCACATAAATTCAAGAAATTATTAAACAATGCTCATATTTCTGTTGCCTATGCTGCCAAATTTTACTTCCAAACACTGACGTTATTTGTCAAACCAAAGTGCTGGCATTTCCTCAAATCATTATCTCACATAAATCAGACATCTTGTTTTAGCATTGGATATATTTTTAACTGAAATCAATTTTCCCACATAAATTCAAGAAATTATTAAACAATGCTCATATTTCTGTTGCCTATGCTGCCAAATTTTACTTCCAAACACTGACGTTATTTGTCAAACCAAAGTGCTGGCATTTCCTCAAATCATCTAGCTGATCTTATGAAAACCGGGTCCTTCCCACGTATTTTAATTTGTCTTTAAATTAGACTAGAATAGATGGGACGGTTATATTTTGTCAGTAACTAGACTCTAACCTTTCCATTGACAACATCTTTTAATTTAAGAAGTCAGAGTCATTGTCATTTGGCAAGTTGTGACTTTGACCTGGAAATTTAAACAAAAAATGTATATGTGTGAGAAAAAGGCTAATATCATCAGCCATTAAGGCAGTTAAGGCCATTAATATGTCTGCTATATTTCGAACTAATCTTTCAAACATCACTAAGGTGACT
>NW_027179706.1:165000-172500 GCF_036669935.1 Montipora foliosa | reverse complement strand
CATGTGGTTAAGGGCTTTGATTACATTAATTAGAATTCCATGCCAAGAAGTCTTATCAAGTTTTTTTCTTTTGATCTCTTTGTGTAAAGTAGTGCAGGAGTCACTCTCGCCATGGAACTGAGTTATCAGCCTTAGCGGGAAAGATTTGTGATAACCCCAAACAGTAGAGGGAGACCCCGGTGGTCACCAAGAAGACCGATCATCTTCGCTTCTCTAACAACGTCAATTTTGATTTCATCCGGTGACCTTGATTTCCGAAACCTAAATTCTTTCACGGCTACTGGGAGCCCTCTGTAGTACGCCAAGTAACATGTGCCAAACGAACCGCATCCCAAAAACGTCGTTGATTTGGCAACCTCAGAGGGATGAATTTCTTTCATTGGAACAGATGCTGGGCTGCGGGACTCTCTTAATTGTTTGCTATTGTATTTTGACGCAACATCTACGGAAACCCGGCTTTTCCTTGGCACACAAAGTTTGGCCGTTTCTGACACAGCAGCGAACCCTGGTTCTGCTACTGGTAATTTGGCTGCAATAACAACCTTCGGTCTAACTTCTGGCTCGAAAGTATGTTCTATGGCCTGCTTGAGATCTTTGGCTTTGGTTTTCTTTTTTCTCCAACGTTTCCTTGCTTCAATCGGAATCCCTTTAAGTTTTTCTCTGTCTTTAATATTCTTCCGCTTGTTTCTTTCCATTATCTTCGCCTTCAAAGAACAGGAAAATAAAACCAAATGGAGACGATTACGCAAGATAAGATGCCAGAGTTCAGATTTCCAGATTTCGTTGTTTGCATGAAACAAACGCCATGGGTTTACCATTGGAAAAGGTGAAAGGGGCACTTGACAAAAAATGTCAAGTTACAATATAGAAAAACGAAAATGCTTCGTAACTACTGAATGAAACAAACAAAGAACGCGACATAAAGACTTATTTTACTGCTTAAAACAAGCCGATTGTAGACAATAATACCACGTGCAAGGTCGGCGAACCCTTTTCGAAACGACGAGGTTTGTTCGACCCCCGCAAAATTGATAGAGTTGTTAGCTGCACAGAGGAACCCATCACCAGGAAATACATGCACGGATGCAATGACTCCACCACTTGTACGATCTCCAAATCCGTTCCATAGCAACGATGTTTTGCCAAGCCTTTATATACCAAAGTCATCTTGGGAGTCAACTGCGGCTGATCGACAAATTAAAAAGCCGGTTAATCTTCCCGAAGATTTCGATGGCAAACAACCATTCAAAGAATATTTAATGCAATTTCAACGCTGTGCGATCGATAATGACACATTTCTTACAACAAGTTAAATGTTAATTTGGCGATAGCATAATAATGCTACAGTACTTTATACAATGACGTTCCAAATGTTTACTTATTTCCTTTTTTTTGTGTGTGTAAAGGCTAAAAATCTGAAAAATTCAAAGGAAAGAAAATAATACAGATGAAGTTAGATTCTACCCAAAAAAGTATTGAATAATGTTAAGTTATTTTGGAAAAGGACTGATTTTATATTCTGCCTTCAGATAACAACAGCTCGAATGAACTGACTACCCAAGAAAGACAGAATAACTCAATGCTATATATATATTTTTTAAGTATTAAAGATTGATTTTATAATCTGCCTTTAGATAACAACAGCTCAAATGAACTGACTACCCAAGAAAGACAGAATAACTTAATATTATTTTTCTTAGATAAAAGCAGTGATTAGGACCTGTTTTACCCAATATTTTCTTGTGCCACTTTGATGAGAAATGAGTAAAAAAATGTGAAGGACTGTCCATCCATTTGGTTCAGATATGTAGATGGCACTTTCACCATGTTTGACAGTAAAACCGGTGCTTGGAGATTTCTACATTACCCTAACAATAGGCATGCCAATATTTAGTTAACTATGGTGGTTGTGGAAAATCAAGAAATTCCGTTTTTAAATGTTCTTGTCAAACGCAATCAAAACAACATTTTCTCCAAAACGGTCTACAGAAATAAACCTTTTACCGGTCTCTACACAAAATGGGACTCCTTTACACCCACGAAGTATAAAATTAATTTGATTCGTGCACTTACCAATCGCTGTTTACGCATTTATTCAACATCCTCTTTCTTACAGTCTACTCTCAAATTAAAAAGCTATTACTCCAAGACGTTTACACGGAAGCAATTATTTGTTTCCAGATGAATGATGTCTTAAAAAAATTTCAGAATCACTCCACAGTCCCAAAAAAATGATGCAACCCTTGTTTTACCCGATTTAGGTTTTCAAAGTGAAATTATTACACGTTCTCCCAACTCCTGTATTAGTAAGTTCTATGGTTTCGTTTACCTAAAGCCCGCCGCACACAGTGCGGAAAGCGCTAAGCAAGCTGCCTCGCGAGGCAGTTTGCTCAGCCGTTTCCTCACGTGTGCGGGGAAATTGTGGTGAGAAATTCGCCTCGCGAGACCGTGACAATAAAATCAAACATGTTTAATAATTTTGGCTTCGCGAGGCAAGTTCCTCACTCTGTGCGTCCATCGTGAGAATCGAGCTGAGCTTAGTTTAATCAAGTATGTAATCAAAATACATGGCATACTGACGTGACTTCAGGTGTTCATCATGTTGTCGGAGGAAGAAATTCCAACGCCACTGAAGTCACGTGAAAATGCCATGTATTTTTATTGGATGCTTGATTGTCCGAGCTTAGCTCGATTTTCACGATGGCCGCACACAATGCACTTATGTCCAGAAATGCACCTAATTAGATCCACGTCCAATTTTGACTTCCGACCCTTTAAGTCTAAGCAATTGCTACCTATTTCAACAACAAGGCACGAGTGATGTTGAAGTTGGGGAGAAGAGCAAGGGGACACTTCGTGACGCTTATTGAAATCCGCGTGCATCTAATTTGGGGCATTTCTGGACATATCTGACACAATGAGGAATTTGCCTCGCAAGGCAAAAAATATCAAACATGTTTGATTTTATCCTCACAGCCTCTTGAGGCGAATTGCTCACCAAAATTTCCCCGCACACGTGGGAAAATGCGAAACTAAGTATGGTACAGATTTTGTTAGCTTGCTTTATGCAAGGCAAATATTAATGCAAAAGTAAATAAATATTAATAAACAGTTTTTAGGAAGAGGAGAATGAAGTTCAACAAAAGGTGCGACGTGAAAACAACATAAAGTTTGTGCCATGAATATAAAAAGTTTCCATCAGCGAAAAACATTTTGGGAGCTTTTTGCTACGTTCAACTTTCTATCGTACGTTTGGCTGCACAAGTAAATCGGAATTGAAATCGATTTTGACGGCCGCTTGTGATCAAGTTTCCTTGCGTGTTACTAACAACTCACGAAACAAAAGTTACATCTGAGACACTTGGATTGATGGCAAGACAATGGGTTTTCCTTTTTCTTAGCTTGTTTGTTTGTTATTTTCTTTCGAGTGTTGCATCGTTCGACAAGAAATGTGCAAATTCAACACGAAGATCACAATCGTTGACCGGCATTGTTTCTGCATGGTCAAAAATTCACTTTCCTAGACGAGGTTATTTATCACCACGTAATTCCATCATTTAAAATAGAAGCGGCTTGCCCACTTGGGGGCTGATATGTTGAAATTCAAGCGCTCTTCTAACATACCTCTTTATTTTCTTGATTTATGCACGCGCTGGCGGGCCTATTGCCACCACGGACTTACACTCTTCCACTCTTAGGCTGTTACACTCATACACTCTTACAATCCGGTGAAATAGTGTGTAGTGCACTTACACTTACAGTGCACTACCCCAATAACGAAAGACGGACGTTTCTTGGTTGTTTAACTCTGAAAGCGAAGAACGATTAACATTCTTCCCTGTAGTACATTCAATGTAAATCAATGTAAACAAGACCCTTGCCATAGATGATTACGTGCACCTTTTTAGTTGCTTAGCAGGTGATCAGTTTCTTCATTTTGACAAAATATCATTGCCTGATTTCAAGCCGAGGGGGACAAGGTACGAGTCTGCAAAAGTATATGATAAACGACTATTGATCGTCGTCAGAACTATTGGTCGTCAACAGAACGTCATCGTCAGAACGTGCACGCCAAGCTTTATGAAATCCCCAAGTTTGGCGTTAATAGATCCAATATTAAGCGAGATACAGCCGTTTAAAGACGTTAAAATTTACAACGAAATGTATGGCCATCCAGACGCTGTACCCGGCTGTGTAATTTTGACGTATTTAAATGACTGTATCTCAGTCAAAACTAGCCCATTAGGATTTTTTTAAATTTCGCTGTGTCTTTCTGACTTTGTGGATCAATAGTTGTTAATCTTGTGATTAACAGGCTCGTACCTAGTCCCCTTCGGCTTGAAATCATAAAATGACCTTTCCTTTGAATCATAGAAGTCAGACACTGCAAAAACAAAAAAATAGTGCTTTTACGATCATTTGTCATTAATCTTTGACTGAGAATTCGAAATTCAGAGTTTTTAGTAAAAACTATGTAATTTTTTCTTCATCTGTTTTCTGGCTTGCCTTTTACTCCTAACTCCTAACTTTTGCGTTCCTTTTTGGTGCAAACGTAAAGCCAAAAACATTTTTTGACCTGGCATCAGATTAGACTGAAAAGAAGAGGAATTATGAAGCGGAAACAACATGATCGGTCTTTCCTTAGTGTGTGGAATAAACGAGTGCTTTGTCCAACTACAAGACATGCATCACATGTAAGAAAACGGCCGTCAGAGCAATTTGCAGTTAGTGTTTGCTTTTTTTTTTTTTTTTTTTGGAGACTATTGAACTTAAAGAGGAAACGAATGGGTTTTACTCAAGAGCGCGTTTTCTTATATCCAACAAGCAGGCTTTACCGTTGAAATGGCGTGCGGTCGAGATATAGGTAACCAAGCTCCCATAGTTCGACCGCGCGCCATTTACAACAGAAGAGCCTGCTTGCAGGCTAGTTTAGTTATCTTTGAACTGAATTTCTTACCAAAGCTTTAAAAAGTAAGAAACCTCAAAACGGGACAGGACATTACAAAATAATTGAACGTGTGAGCCAAAGGGCCGATGTGGGCACGAACTCTGGGTGACCCCTCAAATGGTCTATATGACTCCCTACTTGAAAAAAAAATTACTGGAACTCTGCAGTTCAATACCACCTAACTAAATGTCTTCTGCTTTTGTGTACTACGTACCAAAGGAAACCCAGGTCACGCTCATAGAGCGTCTAGTTTTTATTTATCCGTTTATCTTAGCTCTAGCTACCGTGTCTCAAGTTATTTTCTCAATTTCGGAATCAAGTAAGGAAAGGGCTGTCTTTTCGCAGGACCATTTAGACCTGTTCAGTTGCAGTAGTCGCTTAATTTCTTTTATTTATTATTATTATTATTATTATTATTATTATTATTATTATCGCAGTATAAAACTTTGGAATGCTGTCCACATTATGAGTAGTATAGGGCGCATAACGTAGCCTACACCACTTGAGAAGATACACTTAGAAGTAAAAAAAGTTAGGTACGAAACCTAGTACAATTCTAATATACATAATGATATGAATCTCTCTATTTAGAGAGCCAATTCAGAATATTATTAAATTCTATACTCTACTAAAAACCTATCTAAAAAATTATTCAGTTTTTATACTCTCATTATCTCTTATAAACCTACACGGGGCCATCATAATTTGGTTATCTCTACTAAAAGCCTATTTAGAATCATATCAAACTCTTATACACTATAAAAACTGCATAGAAAATCAGTAAAATACAGGTTTTGCGACAACACTTGTGTTTCTTTAATTCTGAAGAAAAAAGTAAACCTAAAATCTAGTGTCCTTTGCCCCCTAACTAAGTATTTATCTTAGATGTTCTTGCAATGTTTGAGATGATCGACTTCTGCATCCGCTCAAGTACGCCCCGCGCTGTCGCTCCTCTTAGCTTCCTCACCGACTTCTCTAGGTGTTTAGATTAACCACCCAGTACGTCAATTATTATGTTGTACTGTTCAACCCTGTAACCATTGTATCTCTGCTTCAGCTCCCACATCATGGGTCCATACTTGAGTGTCATTTCCTCATCTTTCTTGGCTCTACTCTCAATCCATGGGCAGCTCATTTCAATCGTGTAAACTCTTTCCTCTCGTGGCTGACAAGAAGCGCGTCGATCCGATTTGCTCTTACTTCGTTGTGCTCTGCATAGATTGGAATATCCCAAAACGCTTCACTCGTGGTGTTCTGGTAGGCTGGTTTTGGCATCGCCGGTGAGTACCATGGTGGAACCTCTTCTATTAACCCATGCTCTCGGAGGAGCTCAAAAAACAGAATCTTCAAAGCTGCATTATACCTGTATAGGTACTTCGTTAGTGCCAGGGAAGAACATCCAGCCAGTACATGTGCAACGCTCTCAGCTACCTTCCCACACAACCTGCATTCCTCAGGTTTGCGTCTTTTCCTTTGTGTAGAGCTTCGTAGAGTAACAACTGTTCATATAGCTCATACATGGCCGCGATGGTATATGTAGGGCATGTATCCCAACCTTTTAGCCATGCAAAGCAGCTGGTTATGCTTAGGCTATCATCGTCCCATCTGATACGGAATAACTTTCCTTGCCACTTTTTGTCTTTAGCGATCTCCAAGAACTGCATCTCTTGAGATTTCTTCAGCAGATTCCCAGTTGTAGCTGCAGTCACCACCTTCCTAACACACACGGGATTTAGGATATCAAGCTGAAGTGTGATGTTAAGTTCTTCAGCGTACTTGGCTGCTTCCTTTACAAGCGACTGGTGGCCTGATGCCATGACGTGTTCTTCAAATTGTCTAACTGCTTCCACCGTCTGGTCCGAATTCTGATACAATTTCAGTAGCGATTAGATTTTAAATTTATGAGAAAAACTAACGCGGAGAGATTTCCACGTTTCGATGACATCCTGTCATCATTATCAAGAAAATGAAGAAAAAAAATTTGGAGAAAATTTACATAAGTGAGTAGTCATAAAACTAAACCAAAAACAATAGTCTATTCTTCTAAGCCAGTGAATCATCCAGTGACCTCACACAATGGAAAACACAAAGTCAAGTAAAAACTTTAGCACGTATTGAGTCTGATTGGATGTTAAGGCTTGGTCTGTACTTTTTAATCAGGAGCATCTCGTATACCAGACACTCCATCTTTCCTTGGCATTTCCTCAGAACTGCAAAATTCTTGGCTAAGTCAAGAGATCTAGGGCTGGTATCATGATCTTGTTGAAGATGTCTGCAAATGGATAAAAAACTGCGACAGTGTTCTTCGATTCTATGAAAAAGATGTCGAGTTGTGAGGCCTATGTATTCTGCATCGCACAGAGGACATGAAAATTTGTAGACCACATTGTGTTGATTGTCCAAGCCTTTGAATTGAAATTTGTATTACAAAGTTAAAAAGGGGATAATTCTGTCTTCTACTGGATAATATCTCAGTAACCAGATGTATTTAATTGTCCCTCCGTTAGGATCACTGTGGAGAGTTAATATATATTATTGTTTGAATATTGCTT
>NW_027179706.1:147500-155000 GCF_036669935.1 Montipora foliosa | reverse complement strand
TTGATATCAATATGGAATTCGTGTTATCATCTACATGTATGTAACAGTTAAGTTCTCGGTTCTGTTATATCCTCACGGACAGCATAAGAAAAGGAAGCAGCTTTTATGTTGGTTTCCGAAATTCCCCCAGAATTAAACGACATCACCACGAAAACATCCAATCTTCGTTTGCTCAAGGATGTTATGGCTGTTGAGCACGTGAGTGAAAACCAACCAGGTTTTTGCGCCCGGATTGGGTACAAATCCTTTAGCTCCGGCTGGCCTCGCGCTTTTTACTTTATTTTTATTTTTATTATAAAAAAATAATAATAATATTTGGGGTTTATAAGATACTGTTCAAGAGCAGTGCTATTTTCCATGCAAAAAGAAATTGACACGGCGATTTCTCTTCGAAATTCCTGGAAATCATTCTGCTCTACAACAAGACACGCTTCAAGTGAAAATTGCTCCCTTAGGGTAGGCCTTACCACGGATCAATTTTAGTCACACTGGTAAATGACAGTTGGCTTTTGGGCGTCAGCAATTCGATTTGCAAGCATAGGGTGAACGATACCAGCTTATCTCTGGAGAGAACTATCATTACGTGGATACCAAAGGCATGCCACGTCAGAAAACCAATCGCGCGTCTTGTGATTTTTTTTTTCTTCTACGTAGTCACAAATGTGTATACCACACGGATATTGAACTAAGCTCTGATTGGGGAATCTAATTTCATATCCTTCAGTATTTTCAAACTCCCTCACGGTAATTTGAACACCCACACTTACCCCAGCTATCTGGCATTCTAAAAACGAGCTAATCAAGGGAAGCCTCTATCTCCCATACTTGACCTGGAAGTCAGCCCTTTTTCGAGTAGATTTACATATAGAACGCCTCCCTTGGGAGATTAAGTACGCCACCCGTTGTGTTGTCTTCGATACATTGCAGACGATCTTGTTCTTCACGGCAAAGGTGAATAAGAGTATAACAGGCGTTTGTTTGCTGCTCTTGATAGATTGTGCGAGGCTAAGCTAACTGTGAATGGCGACAAGTGTGAGCTAAGGCTAAGAAAGCTCACGTTTTTCGGTCATGAAATGTCAAGCGATAGTGTTAGTCCAAGTGAAGAGAAAATAATCACTACCAGAGATGCTAGACCTCCTAAGAGGCGAGTGAGGTTCGATCGTGGATGGGGCTGGTTCAGTATTACGTAAAGTTTATTCCCGACATAGCATCCATAGCCAGATCTATTATTAAATATTTGAACAGGAAAAGGGTTTCGTTTTAATGGGGTCCAGAGAAACATAGCGCGTTTCAAGAGCTGAAACGTTCCATCACTTAGGAAAAAACTCGTGCTTTCTACCATGTTGGTAGTAAAACCAGGATTATCGCTTATGCTTCGCCGATTGGTTTGGGGGCAGTACTTACCCAACAGCAGGGAGTTGCGTGGAGAGTGGTTGCGTATGCGTCAAATAGTCTCTGACTGACGTGGAGAGGCGCTATAGTCAGACAGAGAAAAAAATTTAGTTTTAGAGTGCGAAAATTGTTCAGCATGTATTTGTCCGGTCAATGTTTCGAATTGGAGACAGGTTACACGCCGTTGGAGCGCATTCACTCGTGCGCATCAAGATCTTGCTCCCGGATTCAGAGATGGGTGTTGCGTTTGTAGGGCTATGCTATCAAGGTGGCGTACCGCCCGGAAAAGACAAATGATGCATATTCCTTATCGAGATTAAACACTGGGAAGCAGTCAAGCGGTGAGGATGAGTATGAGTCTGTGAGGGCAATCGTCGAGAATTGCATGCCTGTCGCTTTGTCGCCAAGAGAGATGGAACATGCTAGTACCTGTAATGATGCAGATCTGAGTCAAGTTAAGGGTTGCGTGAGAGCAGGAATTTGGGAACGTTGTACAGTTCCTTCAAATGTACATACCAAGGACGACTCTGAACTGTGTATTTACGGCGAGATGTTGCTTCGAGGGACTAGAATTGTAGTTCCAAAAAATTTCCGGGACAAGGTTGTGAGGCTGGCGCACGAGGGCCACCAAAGCATCGTTGAAAACAAGTATCAACTTCACAGTAAAGCCTGGTGGCCAATCATGGATAGAGATGTGGAGCAGCTATGCAAGGTCTGTCATGGTTGTCAGAGGACTTCTCGTTATGACAAACCAGAACGAATGTCCCGTATTTTGCCGCCAAGTGCTCCCTGTCAGGGATGCTGCACGGATCTCCTTGCACCTCTACCCACAGGAGAAAGCAATTTGTTTGTATAATATTTCAGCAGATTTTTAAAGTAATCATTTTGAAGTCCACTACGATAAGATAAGATAAGATAAGTCTTTATTGGTAAATTGAACTAAACAATTGCAAACATACCTGCACGTTTACAATACAGTAGGAAGAAGAATCATCTAAAAAATATTACTTTCCTTACAAACATTAAACTAGATAAAGTTAAAAAGAGATCTATTTGTAAAACAGCGCTTAAAGCGCTCTGTGCGAATACGTGGTAATATATAATCATGACCACATCGACGTAAAGACTGATATGTACGTTTGCTCGGTAGAAGATCTGTTAAACAATGTGAATCAATATGTGTGATTTTTTTTTCCATAGTTGTTTATCCCTAGTTTGGATTACATCTCTGATGAATATGCGCTCCTTGGTGTAACCTTATTTCCATGCTCGCTTGCAGAATTTATCGATCTTAGAGGTATTTACCAGTATAAGCACATGCCCAGACCTCAATTGGGTATGTAAATGTTATGTTTGCCAGATTTGGTCTGCCGTTTCTTTAGCAAACGGACAACAGACCACCATTCGTGTCCGAAGATTTCTAGACGTTTCTTTTCGAGCATGGTGTTGAACATCGTAGGACTACGCTGTTATGGCTGCAAGCTAATGGCGAGGTGGTACGCCAGAATGTTTCGTTGCTTAAATGTTTACAGGTTACGCATCTGGTGAAGAAAAATTGGCGTTCGGACCTAGTTTCGTGCTTGACGGCATACAGATCTACCCCACAAGTCACTCCAGGTGCTGCACCATTTTCTCTGATGTTTCTTTGTTTGAACGAGAGATGCTATCCAAACTGCCGGAACTGAGAAGAGAGACCGTTCATGTTTCAAGGGAAACTGCGCGTCACACAGACTTGGCCAACGACTTGAAAGCAAAGGACTATGCAGATGACAAGAGAAGAACTGTGTCCAGATCCTTGACAGTCGCTGATGCAGTGCCGCAAAAAGCTGAGAAGAGAAACAGGTTATCAAGTAACTTTTGTCCGTTAAAGGTTGTGCAGAAGACAGACAACGAGGTTACACTCTGAAACGACGATTGTACGGAACTCAAGCTAAAATCGGCCTTGGTCAAAAGGTGCAATGAGCAAGAAAGTGCGTCTGTTGATGCTGGGCCTGTAACTGATCAGCAGGAGGAAATTCTGGAATCCACACACAGAAAACGGGAAAAGAGGTGACGAGTGTGTGCCATAAGGGCCAGAAGTTTGCCAGAGAACTCTTCGAAATTTCACACGTCAAGTCCGCAAGCCTTCTGGGTTTATCGATTTCGTTTTGCCATTGAGACTTTCAGAGACGGTTTTTATGCGTTTCAGAGGCTTCTTGGAAGAGTTTTTCTTTACGAGGCATGCTGTGTGTAGTTTGAAGATCGCGTGCTTCGGTTATTACACTCTTGGATGAACTTTAATTCAACTTTGAAGGGTATGGTATGTACTGTTTGCGAGGTCTATGAGAAAGTACCTGTACAAGCTAAAGGTACATGGGTAACACGTCCTGTAAACAACTGGGCGAAGGCTACAACCCTGTTGGCAAATCATGAGAAAAGTGAATGGCACAATGATCTAGCAGCAGTAGAGAGAAAAGCATTTTCTTAGTCTGCAGAAAAGCGTAGTGATGCTATAGAACTGATTGTAACAGCCAGCGAGGAAGAAAAGAAAGAAAACCGGAAAATGATGAAGAAGCTCATCCGATCACTGTATTTCCTTGTAAAACATCACATTCCCACACCACTACATTTGAAGGTCTCGTTACCTTGCAGATCGAGAATGGGGATATCACGTTGAAAGCGCATACAGAAACATTCCCACGTAATGCAACCTATGAGTCATATTCCACAATAGTAGAACGTCTTACAAGCATCAGCAGGACTCTGGAAAACAGTCTCCTCGACAGTTTGAAATGAAGCGTCTATTACTCGATAATGGTAGACGAAAGCACCGTTATATCCTCCTAGGAAGAACTGTCAGTGTGTGCACGTTGGCTACATCAAAACAAGCCAGTGGAAAACTCACTTGGTGTCATACAAGCTAAGGAAACTAATGCTGAAGCTATCTCTGGTTATATTTCTGATTTTTTGCAATCCAGAAGCATCACATTTGAGAAAATGCGTAGTCTTGGTTTTGATGGTGCTAGCACCATGTCGGGTAACAGGACTGGTGTTCAGACACACCTGAGGTTGCATGCACCAAGCGCTATTTACGTAAACTGTCGTTGCCATCTACTGCAACTGGCTGCTGTAAATGCTGCGAGCGAACACGCAAAGGTAAAGCGAGCCTTAGGTATGCTATTAACAAATTGGAAAGCATTTTACTACTCACCCAAGAAAGCGGTAAAACTAAAGGAGATTCAGGCTGAGCTTCAGTGTCCTGAAGTTAAGATGCAGAAACCTAGCGATACGCGATGGTTAGCCCGTGGAAGGGCCGTGCGTGCTGTACGGCTAAGTTTGCCAGCATTGGTGAGTACTTTCAAAGAGATTTATGATGAGACAGGTGACGCAGAAGCACATGGGATTGCTATTCTCTCTACCAAATACAAGACTTTGGCTTGCATCTACATGCTCTGTGATGTACTGCATACTGTCGCGGCACTGCAAGCCAGCGTACCAGCAATGGTTGAAAGCACTACTAGACGGTTAATGGAGTTGAAGGAGAACGTAAATACCTGCACGCGGTTCAAGAATCATTCTTCAGTGTTCACTGATGATGCGCAACTTGGAGCATAGAACATTGTGGTCATAGAGGAAGAAAAGAACTTGTTTCCTCACAAGGTCTATCGTCGGTACATGAAAATTGTTGTTGACTACATTAATAGAAGGATGGAGTCTACCGATCTTATCTCTGCTGTGTCTATTTTTGATCCACGACATCTCCCAACTGACGATAAATTGACTATGACATAGAAAAGATACGAACCCAAATCAATTTCTACAGTGTCGCCAAAGAATCCAATTTCAGGGAGAAATAGCCATCTCACAACCTGACATTAACGCTGAGGATACGGAATCAGAATAGAAGCTGTTTCGCCGAGTCCTTTTTTGTGAAGTACAAAGACAGCAACGACATTGACAGTGGTAACTCTGACATTGCCACCGCTTTTCCGAACTTGGCAAAGGTAGCTGCGATTGTAAATGTATTACTGGTGACAACTGCCACTGTTAAACGTTCCTTCAGCGCCATGAAGCTAATTAAAACAAGGCTCCGCGGTAGGCTCGGTGCGGATGCACTTTAATACACCATGCGCATTTGCATCGAAGGTCCTGACCAGGTGTCAGATGATGTCCTGGAGTCAGTGGTTGATCATTACAAAAGTGTAAAGGAGCGCAAACTGGCTTTATAATTCAATTATTCAATTTCAATTCAACTTTTTAGAGAAGGAAGGTACATTTAGATCCTCAAGTTGATCAGGGAGATTTTCCAAAGATCAATTGACATGATTTGTTTACCAGTATTTATTTTCACACTCGATTAGACACATTGTCACCCTGCAAGCAGAGCCTTTTCTTACGGTACCTATGCTTTGTACCGAGAAAAGACCCTGCACGAATCCTGTCAAGTTCTTGTTGAGCATGCTCAGCGCGTTGCTAAGAAACAGCTTCGAACCCGGGCCGAATCGGTGTTCATTTAAAAGACAGCGAAAATGGCGTGTAAACGAAGGGCCAAATAAATAGGGAGCTTTAGCAACGACAACTGCGATGGCAACGAGAACGTCACAAATTTGCATATTTAGTGGGCAAAAACAATAGCTCTGCACGTTCTGCACGTGTGTTTTTCATTTTTGTCCATTTCTTTGCCGTCGTCAACAAAAAGACAACATGAAATAGCAAAATTTGAGATTTTAAGGAGGACGTCAGCACTTGGAAATAAATTATTATTTTTTTCCCTAAATTAAGCGTGACTTATATTGGTTTCATTCTTGACGGATGCCACACTATTGTCATGTTAAAAAGCGTGAAAGAGACTCGAAGTGATTTCATGCTTTGAGCTGACGCTTCCAGCGGGCTCAGTTTCGACCATCGGTTTCTCCTAAAAATTGATGCTCGCTCTTGAAAAACCAGTTTGACGAGAGTAAAACGGAATGACTAGCCCAAGAACTGGGGCTACGGCGACTTCAAAGGATGGACTAGATTGTCCAGAGCCTCTTTTTCTCTGTGTATGAAGGAAATAGATAAAAGAGGCTCTGCTCTCATGGTGACACATTGTCAGTTAACAGTGGCATCTACCACGGTCAGTTTCTATTTACAGGTTTACAGTTATCTAGAATTTTGCAGTAGTTGCGAGCATTGGTAAGAAATGGAAAAGTGCGGTTGTTGAGTTTATGGCCTTTGTTGAATTTATTTATTTTATTCACGTACTGACAAGTCAACGAGTATGTATAAATTTTTGTGGAATTAGACGTGTCGGGAAACTCTTCTGTTCAAGTTAGCAAATATCGGAGCTAAGTGTAACATTGTCAGAGCGAGATCACGACTAAAAAATAAAATAAAATAAAATACCCTTGTAACAATTCTCAAAAATGTGTCTCAAAATGAACCAGATCGCACCTCAGCGCATATTCATTTCAAAAAAATTTCCGGGGGAACATGCCCCCGGACCCCCCTAGGAAACTCGTGCCTGCGGCAACTCGGGACTTATCCCCCAAACGATAAATCCTACATAGACCCCGAGAAGGCATCATACTATTTACAAATTGACTTAAAACGTTAAAAGAACTTCTTAAAACTTAGTTTAAATCTCCAATTTTAAGCCTTTCATCTTTGATAACGAGCCAGTTATTAACCATAAAAAACTAATAAATTCTTGGCTGGCGAAAGCGCCAATGATCCGATGCATTTTTTGTAATATATAAAAGGTAAAAAAGGTAGCTACTGGAGTTTTTGCTTGAGCACGGGCGTAGCCCGTGTCCAAGCCACTTTGGCCGCTGAAAATTGAGGGGGCTTGCCGTCAAGGCCTGCTTTTCCAAACAGCCCAGGGACAGTTCTAACTCTGAGTTGTGAGTCAAAAGCACAGGGCTGGGGGGGTTGCTGCTTTGAGACTTTAACTGCAGTTAGAGTTTGTGGCCTTGGGTATTCTTAAAACGTAGTTTAAATCTCCAGTTTTAAGCCTTTCATCTTTGATAACGTGCCAGTTATTAACCATAAAAAACTAATAAATTCTTGGCTGGCAAAAGCGCCAATGATCCGATGCATTTTTTGTAATATATAAAAGGTAAAAAAGGTAGCTACTGGAGTTTTCGCTTG
>NW_027179706.1:137500-142500 GCF_036669935.1 Montipora foliosa | reverse complement strand
CCTTTAGCCCCTGTATTAGCGAATTTCTTCATGGGTCACTATGAAAGGCTTTGGTTGGAAAAATACACCGGTACCCAAGTATTATATTATCGAAGATACGTAGATGACATTATTTGTTGTTTTCAAAATTCTCATGATGCAGATATGTTTTTTCAATACCTTAACAAATGCCATCCCAACATTAAGTTTACAATGGAAACAGAAACAGATGGCAAATTGCCTTTCTTAGATGTATTATTATCCAAGCAGATATCAAGTAACAATGAATGTTCTTGTATCACTTCTGTTTTTCGAAAAAAGACTTACACTGGTCTACTTACAAATTATTTCAGTTTTACTCCCTTTCAGTACAAATTAGGGTTAATTAAAACTCTCATCGACAGGGCATATAAAATTAACAACACTACTCAGGGTTTTCAAAACGATATCAATACTCTACTACTATTTTGAAACGTAATATGTTTCCCAGTTGGCTAATTGACAAGTCCGTTCAAGGTTATCTTAGAAATGTTACTACAAAAGAAGCCCCTAAACATGATGTATCCAACTGCCATTTTTACAAACTACCTTACATCGGTTTCTATTCAACTTATACCAGAAAGAAAATTTCATCTATTATTAACAAGTATTGCAAGGATTTAAATGTTAAAGTAATTTTCTCTCCATTCAAACTGTGCAACATTTTTAGTCCAAAGGATTTCATTCCGGATTCTCTTAAATCACGTGTTGTATACAAATTTACTTGTGCGGGCTGTGGTGCTCGCTACGTTGGTGAAACCAACAGGCATTTCTAAACACGTGTAAATGAGCACCTTTTCCGGGACAAAAATTCTCATATTTTCAAGCATCTTAGTTCTTCTAAAAATTGTCACGATAATTGTGATGTTTCTTGCTTCAAAATTATTGATAATGCTACTTCTTTCTATCAACTCAAAATCAAGGAGAACTTCCATATTGAGCGGTTGAAACCCGAACTCAACAAACAAGTTGATCATGTCAGTTTAGCATTACACTTTTAACTTTTACCGTTATGTCAGTTGTGTTCTCTATAATATTGTTGGTTCGTTTGAATTTTACGTACTTGTAACGAACATTTAATCTACAAAGAATTATTGTATTGATAGTTATATATATATACGAATTATCTTGTAAAAAAATTTAATGTTACACTCTCTATGGCTGAAGATGATGTTTGAAACATCGAAACATGTTCCGAAAATTCAAAAGTGTGGTTGTATTTTTTAAAATATATATATATATATATATAGCGTTCAAATTTTCCAGCGATAGCTCAATATGCGATGTACTTTCAATATTCAGTACTTTATTTTCGGCTGATTGATTAAAAAACAAGAGCCCTATTCTAAAATGTGTAAACAAAAATTCCCCTATATTTCATCATTCATTCACGTGTAACTACTTACAACTAAAGCTCCGAGACAGCTAGATAGCTCAGGCAGAGGGTAGAGCAGTGCAGCGCAATCGCAAGTCGTTGAGCTCGTGTTACTCCTATTCCCGGATTTTTGTCAGGTTTCTTAGCAACTACTTATGCATATGTGCTCTCAACTGCGATAACCATTCTTGCTTAGTGTTATTACAACTACTTAATAATACCTCGTACATGGATGCCTCTTCTGTTAGATGATGCACAAATTTGGCAGTGGTGAGGGCACTTGCCTTCCACCGTTGTGGCCCGTGGTTCGATTCCCAGACTCGGCATCATATGTGGGTTGAGTTTGTTGGTTCTCTACTCTGCTGCGCTAGGTTTTTATCTGGTTACTTTGGTTTTTCCTCAAAAACCAGCCTCTGATATGATTTGATTTCTTCCTAGTGTCCTCAATAGGCCATTTCCGAGTTCATGTCTGCCTCATCTTCAAAGCGAGTCTCAGTGCGAAGTTTTTCTTATGAAAATTAGTTTTCATGCATAAGTGCATTTCTCACTTAGAGTCGCTTTGAAGAGGAGGCAGACATGAACTCGGAAATGGCCTATTAGTTTCCTAGCGCTAAACACAGTTGACCAAAAAAGTCCCTTTCGCTAAGAAAATGATGACAGCAATCTTGCCTTATATCGCACGAGGATTCCAGACCGTACAAATTCACGAACGATGTATTTTCACAAGTAACTGTCAACTTTTTTGTCAATTTTTACCCGTGAATTTGTGCGGTCTGGAACCCTTATGCGGTATAAGGCGAGATTGCTGTCATCATTTTGTTAGCAAACGGGACTTTCGGCGTGATGCCTAAGGAGTTTGCCAAGCAGAAAGGTCCCTGATGAGTCACTTGGTCGGGATGAAACGAGCCTAGTAAGACTAACCACGAACAATGTATTTTCACAACTAAACACAGTGGACACTTAAAGAAAGATCATTACTATGGACATTCATCGAATCTTCTGCTTTACGTTTTAGTCGCTATGTCCTTGTCGCAAAACCAGATGACAAGCAGCCTCATATACAGGCCACAATGATGGAAGAAACACTACTAATGGTTCGTTTTCCAAGAACAAGAATACGCAGAAAGCGTCACAACAGTGCTACTTCACCGAAAGTACTTTCAAACCGCAAAGTCACAATAGAATCTTCAACATGAGATGAATATCTTGACGAGGAGTTGGCCGGGGACGGATTTTGTTAGAAAAAAAACACTAAGCTGTAGGGGCTGCTTGCGTGAAAAAGAAAGTTCGTAGGTTAGTTTTCGTGTGGTTTACCTGCAGAAATTCATGTTAGGGTTGTAGTTTATATGAATGGTAGAATGAAGAACTGAAAGACCAGCCGCAACCATGCTGTTGTTGTTGTTGTTTTTTTTTTTTCATTTTCTCCTATGGACGTTTTGGGTGCATCTAGTTAACATGGTGTCAGGATCTTCCTCTTTCCATGTGAACAGCCTCAAAGAAGCGAATTGTTCTAAATGCTTTTGTATCGGAGGTTTCAGTCTGAAAAAAAAAAACTGCGGAGTTCGTACTGTCAAATTACGTGAAGCAAGTTCAGTTTTGAAAACAGATTTTTGCCTCTCCAGTTGAGTAGTGGAAGGGCAGGAAAACTTTCTGGAAACCTTAAGTTTCGTACCCAATTTTTTTCCTGTCTCTATTTCTGCTTCACTCATTGTATGCTGCTTTGTTCTTATGTCTTGTGTGTAAGAATTATGATTGTAACTTTAGTTTCAGATTTGCCTATGTAAAGGAATCCAGGTGGCCCTTGGATTCCAGATCCTAGCCGAAGGGATCCCGGATCCCCAGCCGTGGATTCCGGATTCCAAACTGAACGGTTCCACCGAAATGGATCCTTAAGATTCCATCGAAATCCGTGGATTCTGGATTCCATACAACCTTGGAATGGATTCCGGATTCCACGCTCTGGATTCCGGATTCTCAAGCTTTACATTTACTGCATTCCGGGTTCCTTCACACCGGGCGATTTAAAATCATATTTTCTGTGGGTCCAATTCTTTACCTTTCCAATTAAATATTATATTTTTTCCATGCTTAACGGGCCAGTTGTCGCGATTAACCCCTTTGGTTATTACATGTAGCCTTCACTCTAATTTACTTTATAGTTCATATAATGACCCCTTTTGAATGTGTTCCGAGTAAGTGAGTGTAATTTAAAAAACATGTTGTTGTTGGAAGCGCCCTGGCAAGGGAAACACGGAAACATTTTCAAGTTCTTCAGACAGAAGCTGTTTCTGTTGTAGGACTATTGATTGTTTTCGCTTACAGGATTAGCGACCGCACAGTTTTGAAAAAAAGAAGCGTTTCCACAATACACCCGTCGTTGTGATTTTTGTGTGTTTGATGTTTGATGTGATGTGTGTTTTTGTCTTCGCAGGTGAAGTTTAATTTGATTTTTTTTTTCAGCAAAAACTTATGCCTAGCATTTACAACAAAGTGCAAAAATGCAATGCAAAAGAAAGGAAGAACTACACCCGGTTAGTTTTGAAATGCAATGTTAAATCCGCCATTCTCAACGATTATCATAACAGACCAAATCGGCCAACTCAATGTTGTTCCCAGTTTAAACCCTTTAAATGTGAATGCTAAATTATAATGCAAATACAATGCACCAAGATTCTTAACCCCGGGAGATTGAACTTCGTACAACATTGAGGTAGCCGATTTGGTCTATGAACCCAATTTCACGTAACTCGTTTTCGTGAACATGATGAATCAGCTGGCTTCACGGTATCATTTTTTTTTTTAGGTAAAAAACCTTTACTACTGTGTCCTTTTTATTGCCTATATCCTTAAATAAATCTTGTTAATAGTGAAGGACGTAATAAGGATTTGTTTGTGAAAGTAAATGACGATTTACTCTCCCTTCGCACATTGAATGATTAACATGCAATAACTGATTATTTTGAGTTCAAAGCGCTGTGACAAAGAAGTGCAATGAAACAGTAGTTTGTTATTTGCATGGGAACTTTTTTCCTGGCGTTCGGGTTTCTTTTGTATTTTTACAAAATGTTAAACAACGTTTGTTTGTTTTTTGTGAAAGAACTAATGACCAAAAGGGCGGGTCCCGTTTGGGTTTCTACTTTGTCGCGAAGCCTTGGAGCGTGACACCATGCATTTAAAAGGAACACACGAAATCATTTCCCATAGACCATCACATCGGTAGAACAGTTTTGAGCCAAGTTCCAGGTAATGAGTGTTCAAGTCTTCTGGCATGGCAATCCTCCTTCCAAAATCATAACCCTGTCTGGTTTATGGTTTAAGATAAGAGCTACCAAACTACGGAAAGTGTGTTTTCTTTTGCTGTTTATTTAGGTTGGAAATTGGAGGGAACGCGATTTATGCTTGTTGAATTCGTTGCTTTCTATTTGTGTTTAGTTCAGTGGGAAACCCTACGTTGTCTTTGAGTTGCTGGCAAAGATACTGGATTATGGTGCCGATTAATCCACAAAAATGTCAAATACAGTAGCTTTTCAACGCTCTAAGTGTACCTCAGAGGTCATCTGCAATGCAATGTTTCCTATAGTGCATGCCACTCTCAAAACTTTGCTGT
>NW_027179706.1:117500-132500 GCF_036669935.1 Montipora foliosa | reverse complement strand
TTAATGAACTTCGAACGTCGAATTAAAGTTACCGTGTTGATTTAGCAAGCGCGTTGGAGCTTTGGCTTTGGCCCCAATATTCGTTGAAACGTTAATTCTGGTTGAATATGGACGCCGGGATTTGCAATGGACAAACTGACGTCGACGAGCATCTATCGAAGGAGACTGTCAATGAAACAGTTTGCGTATCTAGGCCGACGTGACGCTTAGAAGGATCGGGATATGTCGCACGAAGTCGATGGATGGATTGTTATACGCTGCAGAGAAAAGTTAAAAGACATATGGAGCGTATAACCGAAATGACCAAAAACACGGACAATGTTTACACTGCTGAAAGCGAGTTGTCCACATTTCGTGCCGCCAGCGAGGAGGTGAAAACGGCGGTCGCGACTCTTATGAATGACCTTGAAACTGAAGAAGACCTTGACGTAGCTAGCGACTGGTACGCTCTACAGAGCGGTCATATGATTGATTTTATCGAGACAACGGAACAGTGGATGTCCTCCGCGAAGGAAAAGATTTTGAACAGCCTAGATGACCGATCAGAATGTTCGAGGCGTTCTGGATCGTCCCGCCGCTCAAAGGCATCGTCCACATCTGTTGCATCCGGTCGGGCGAAAGAAAGAGCGAAAGCGGCCGAACTGATGGCGAAGTTCGCGATGTTAGAGCGTAGGCAAGAACTGGAGAAGAGAACAGAGCGTTTACTCTTAGAAGAACAACTAGCGGTAGCTCACGCGAGGGAAAGGGCGTTTGCTGAATTTGAAGATGATGCCTTGTAAGAAAAGCCGCATGTTTTACCCGTACATCCATCGCTAACGGTCTGTCATAGTTCACAGTTTGAAACTTTTCCACCCCCACATCTACCACCTGTTCCTCAGGCATATTACCCTCCTGGACAAGTGGAGCCAACTGCAGCGCCTTATTTACAGTTTAACCCATGTGTTCCTGAATTTAAAATGAAACCGAGCAAAAGGCAGAACGCTATTGATGGTATTCAAGAAGTTCTCAGTCAGGAAAACAGACTAACCGAGCTCTTGGTGGAAAACCCTTTTGCCAGCACTAACTATCACCAAATTCACCAGTAATCCCTTAGACTTCTTCACGTTTCACAGAGCTTTTGAGTCACAAATAGAGAGTAAACTGAAGTCGAACGACCTACGTTTGCACTACTTTGAGCAGTACCTGGAAGGGGAGCCCAAAGAGTTGATTAAAGGTTGCCTCCATCTCGACAGTCAGAACGGATACGCAGAGGCTATGAAGCTCTTGGTTGAAAAGTATGGAGACCCGTACAAGATTGCGAACGCTTACATAAAGAAGGTTAATGACTGGCCTTGCATTAGACAAGGGGACGATCAGGCTCTAGACCGGTTTGCTACGTTTCTCACTCAGTGTCTGAGCGCGATGTCCGAGCTTACGTTTCTGTCAATTTTAGACCATCCCCACGACATTCAGACTATGGTGAGAAAAATTTGGTTTATCAACGGAGTTGATAATGTAAATTGACCACCGTACAGAGATTCTAAAAGCTGGTGGTGAGAAAACTTCCGTTGTCACTCCAAGACAGATGGCGCAGAGAATCTTGTAGACATCGAGTCACCGGAAGCATCACCCCCACGTTTGCTAGCTTTGTGACATTTGTCAAGACTGAGGCGGGTATTGCCACCGATCCAGTATTTCACGAGAAGCGCTCAGTCGTTTGGATGTGTCAGAACGTCCCGATCGCTTCAACAAGGGTAGGAATGCAAACAAGCCGAGAACATACGGAGACCGTTCCCGCACGACAAGCCATGTTTCTAGTCACGCAACGACAGTAGTTACTGCACCCAAGAACGAAAGGTGTGACCCTGAACGCTTGTGTGAGATGTGTGGGAAGAGTCATGATCTTGATGACTGCAAAGAGTACTTAAAGAATTCCTTACAAGAAAGGAGAGAGTTTCTAAAGGGGAAAGAGCTGTGCTTTGCGTGCTACGATGGTGGTCATAGGTCAAATGGGTGTGCCCAGAGAAGAACTTGTAAAACGTGTGATAGACGTCATCCTACCGTACTTCACGATGACAACTTTCGTCCTAATCAGCCAACAATCAGCAATCAGAATCCCTCAAACGAGCAATCAGTCGATGTGCTAACTACTTCTCATGCTGAAACTGAGGAGGCCGTTTGTCGTGTTGTTGGCATAGGGAATCCAGTAACTGCCGTACCTATAGTCCCTGTCAGACTAAAAGCCGCCGGAACTGAAGTGCTTACCTACGCCATGCTCGACAGTTGTAGCACCACAACCTTTGTTCTTGAAGACGTAGCAGCCTGCTTGGATGTTAAAGGTGCCGACACGAAGCTGATGGTGAGGACTGTGAACGGTACTAAGTTACATGACGCTAAGGTTTTGAACGGTTTGACCGTTACGGATCTGAATGGTGAAAATGCCATCACTTTGCCTAAGACATACACCAAAGAAGATATTTCTGCGATCGAAGTAGATGTGCAATCACCTGAACTCACTCGTCGGTGGAAACACCTCAACCGGATAGCTGAATTTATGCCCTGTAAGCTCCACGGTGCGAAAGTCGGTCTTCTCATTGGATCAAACCGTCCAAAGGCCCTTGAACCGATGGACATCCTAGCGAGTGCAAACGGTGGTCCCTATGCGTTAAAGACTTTTGCAGGATGGGCAATGGTTGGGCCGCTGCTCATGACCAATACGGGGCAGCAGACAGTCGACTGCAATAGAATAGCTGCCTTTGAAGTAGGATCAGAGAAGCTCCTTGGCCATCATTTTGCAATAGAGGACAAAGTTAAAGAAATTATTGTGCCACTGGCTTTGAACAAGATGTTCGAACTAGACTTGCACGAAAGATTTGACGAGAAAAATCGACAGTACTCACAAGAAGACAAGAAATTTCTTAAGATTGTCCATCAAAGCATTCGACGCACAGATGACAACCACTACGAGATACCTCTACCCTTCCGCTCTGACGATGTGTGTTTTCCGGACAACAGAGAGAAGGTGTTGCAAAGAGCATGCTGGCTGAAAAGAAAGTTTACAAGAAACAGCAAATTTTACGAAGACTACGTTAATTTTATGAATGACATCATCGGTAAGGGATTTGCTAGAAAGGTGCCAGAAGATCGAGCTCCCGCCAAGTCAGGTCAACTGTGGTATATACCTCATCATGGTGTCTACCATCCTAGGAAACCAAACTTTGATTGCAGTGCCAGATTTGGAGGGAAGTCTCTAAATGACCAATTACTCTAGGGGCCGGACCTAACCAGTTGCTTAGTTAGCGTGTTGTCAAGATTTCGTCAGCAACCAATCGCCTTTATGGGTGATATTGATGCCATCTTTCACCAGGTTCGAGTACCCGATAAACAAAGAGATTTTCTCAGATTCTTTTGGTGGCCGAGTGGTAACCTCGACAGAGACCTCGCAGAATATCAGATGAATGTACACCTGTTTGGAGCTGTGTCCTCCCCTAGTTCTTCTAATTTCGCTTTAAGACAAGCTGCAGATGATGCAGAAGAATTCGTTGGTTCCGAAACAGCTGAGATATTGAGGAAGAATTTTTATGTAGATGACTCTTTACGCTCGGAAGAGTCAAAAGAAGAGGCTATTCAGAGAATACGTGGTGTACGCTCCGCATGACCTCATGGAGGCTTCAACCTATCGAAGATTGTTAGCAACAGAAGAAGGGTGTTGGAGAGCGTGCCAGAGGACTTACGTGCCCAAGGATTGAGAGCCTTGGACCTGAGCAGTAATTTTCTACCAGTTGAAAGAGCCCTTGGGGTACAGTGGGCTGTCGAATCAGACACGTTTGGGTTTCGAATCATCCTCAAGGACAAGCCACTCACTCGCCGAGGTATTCTTTCCACCATCTGTTCTATTTTTGATCCACTGGGGATGGCTGCGCCTTTTTTGTTGACCGGAAAGAAAATTTTGCAAGATCTGTGCCGTACGAAGTTAGACTGGGATGATAAGATTGACGATGAGTTTCGCGTACGTTGGGAAAATTGGAGAAGTCAGTTGTCTGCATTGGAGCACTTCTCAATGGACCGTTGTGTCAAGCGTAATGGTTTCGGTTCTGTTATTTCAAGGCAAATCCACCATTTCTCAGACGCAAGTGCCATTGGTTATGGCCAAGTGACGTATCTACGGAATGAAAACGACAAGGGTAATATCCACTGTTCGTTTCTGAAGGGGAAGTCCCGCCTAGCCCCACTTAAAGCCATGACAATTCCGCGTCTCGTGCTGAAAGCCGCGACTATCTCTGTTCGAATAGGTGGAATGATTTCCAGAGAGTCTGATGATCCCGTTGATAGTGAGACCTACTGGACCGATAGCACGTCCGTATTGAACTACATACAAAACAAAGCGAAGCGTTTCCACGTGTTTGTAGCAAATCGTGTGCAAAGTATTCGAGATCAAACAGATCCCGCTCAGTGGAGGTATGTTGAATCCAAGAACAACCCGGCTGATGACGCATCGGGTTGTCTGAATGGTTATCAATTATCTGATCAGCAACGTTGGACCAAAGGCCCCGATTTCGTATGGTTATCCGAGAGTGAATGGCCCGAGCCTCCTTGTGTCCTGAATAGCGTCCTCAACAATGATCCTGATGTCAAGAAAGTTCAAGTGTTAACTACTGTTGTCGACGAAAAGGCAAACATCCTGACGAGGCTTGCGCGTTTCAGTAACTGGCATCGCATGAAGAGATGCATCGCCTGGATACTTCGCCTCAAGCAATTATTAACCCACAAGCAGTTACCGCTGACAGACAAAGCACACAGAACGAGAAATGCAGCCATGAAAGACACGAGTCACGAATCATTCACGGTTGAAGAAATGCAGCACGCAGAGAAAACCATTCTCCGACTGGTACAAGATAGTGCGTTTCCTAGGGAGCTTGAAGTCTTACGGAAGATCCAGCGAGAGCATTGTCAAGAGAGTCGTGATTTTTCAAGAGCCAGAAAAGCGGAAATCAAGAAATCTAGCACATTGTATCAACTTGATCCTGTCCTAGACAAGAATGGCTTGCTGCGTGTTGGGGGAAGACTTGGCAAATCACGAGTGTTTCCAGATGATTTCAAACACCCGGTTATCCTCCCAAAGAAGAGTTTCATGGTGAATCTCGTTATTCGTGACGCGCACGAAAGGGTTGGCCATTCCGGTCGAAGCATCACCTTGGGCGCGCTTAGCAGCAGATATTGGATCATCAACGCCAATTCCGTTGTAAGGCACTTCATCTCAAAGTGCGTGACGTGTCGCCGGCTTCGTGGTGTAATCAGTGAGCAAAAGATGGCCGATCTTCCCAAAGAAAGATTATCACCAGCCCCTCCATTTACGTATTGTGGCCTCGATTACTTTGGCCCGTTATTTTATCAAAGAAGGACGCAAGGAAGTGAAGCGTTACGGTGCGTTGTTTACCTGCCTTTCAAGTCGGCCGTGCACATCGAGACTGCGAACTCGCTAGAAACTGATTCCTTTGTGAGTGCTTTACGACGCTTTGTTGCAAGAAGAGGGCCAGTGCTTGAGATCAGATCTGGTCAGGGTACAAATCTCGTTGGGGCAGAGAAAGAATTACGAAGAGCTCTAGAAAAGATGGATAACGGCTCAATTCAGAGAAGCTTATGCAGAGAGTTCAAGGCTGATTGGCTACAGTGGAAGCGAAACCTTCCGTCTGCTTCCCACATGGATGGCGTGTGGGAGCGCCAAATCCGTTCTGTACGCTAGATTCTCACTGCGTTAATGCGTGAACATGGCTGCGGTCTTGACGACGAATCCTTTCGAACCTTAATGACGGAAGTAGAGTGTATTTTAAACAGCAGACCCCCAACCACACCTTCCTGTGATCCAGACAATTTGGATCCGTTGACCCCCAATCACATCTTGACGATGAAATCCAAGGTTGTGTTACCCCCACCTGGCAACTTCCAGAAAGAAGATGTTTATTTGCGCAAAAGATGGAGAAGAGTCCAATACCTTTCCAACATACTCTGGTCAAGATGGAGAAAGGAGTATGTTCAATGTCTGCAGCAAAGAGTGAAATGGAATCGCCCAAGAAGGAACTTCGAAAAGGGAGACCTGGTCCTCATCGCAGATGATCGAGCCGCACGAAACGATTGGCCTATGGCCCGAATAGTCGATTCCTATCCCTATGCAGAAGGAAACGTGCGTTCCGTCAGAGTCAGTACGGGAACAACAACACTAGATCGTCCTGGGTTTAAAATCCCAGCCAGAGGAGCCTTTAGTGACATAACTGAAACTTTGTGTATTTTGCTTTCTTTTTAAAGCTTCAGTCTGTAAGAGTTTTTTCGGAAGCTAGAAACTCTTAGGGGAGCCAGATGTTGCTGCCGCATTTTTGAATAAATATTTTGTTCGCCTTTGTTTTTAAAATTACTTTCTTTCACGCTTATATGTCGTTTTCGTAATCATTATTCTGTTAGTTTCTCCCTACATAATTTTTCCTTTGTTTAGTTCATTAGTATAAACTCGCCGCTTTGCTTAAAAATTCATTTTCATTTTGTACTTGGGAGAGTCAACATTGTTTGTTATACGTTTTATCGTCTCTTGGTTTAGTTTGTTCCGTTTTAAAAGCCATACAACGTTTGTAAGTATTATTTCCACTCATCGTTTCGTTTATTTCGTCGTTTATAATTCGTTGTCGATTTCTGTTCACTTAGCTCATTGCAATAACATATTTGTGTTTGTTTCCTTTTAGCAACCGCTTTAGTTAATGAACCTCGAGCATCGAATCAAAGTTACCGTGTTGATTTAGCAAGCGCGTTGGAGCTTTGGCTTTGGCCCCAATATTCGTAAAACTTTGCCGAATGTTCGCGTTGACCATCATTTGGTAGAACAGACTGTAGAAAAACAAATGCCGTGGTCAACTTTAATCTGGGATTAGCACTTAACGGCTTTTGAACAACCAGGCCCAGATGTCAAAAGCCTATTGATTTATTTAAATCTTTGTGCTGAATCTAGTTTCCAGTGCATAATTAAATCTACCATTCGAGATTTTAAAATACTTTTGAAGAGACATCAGTGGGGCACACGAAACGCAACGTTATAACCGGAAACTAGAATCATCCCGTATAACTGTAGTGTGTATACTCATTTTTATAGAAAAAAAGATGGTTCGCTCGTTTGGAAAATCTCGATTTAAGTTTGGTCTTGAAACGCGGGTTTTAAATTTCCAATCAAACTTAAAAGTCGTGTTTTTATGTTTGTTTTCACACGACAGGACGTTCCTTTCAGCAAATGTGGAAAGGCGATAGAGTCTTTACAGTTAAACCTGTGGTCCTTGGCGGACTTTGGATCCGTACAGGAAGTGAGGGAGAGCATGTCATCACAATCCTTTCCGTTGGTATTCGGTGGAATACACTGGGTGTGATGACCAACGCCTCTCCTTAAGACTTCCAAATGCTAAACCTTCGTAACTACGTTCAACTCTCAAAGTTTAATAACGAGCCGTTGGTATTGGGCCCAGTTAAATTTCCACTGGAGAAGGAAGTGGGCTCCTTGGAATGCGCATGCCCGTTGACTTAACACCTCCATCAACGTTTGTCCGTGCAGCGGTGCTAAGGGAATTTGCCAGGACTCCCAAGACGAACATAACCGCCGTCAACTTGGTTTTTCACGTGCTCAATTCTGTCGACATTCCTCACGGGGTAATATCTTATCATAAAGTCTAGAGGATTGGAGATTTCACCGTTTGGGCGGTGGCCAAGGAACAATGCCTTTATTTCTCTAACTGCAAGGACTTAACCATCCGTGTCGTGTATCTTAACAACGTGCAACCAGCTGGAAAAATGATGAAGATTAAAGTGTTTTCAAAGATTGGCGGATTTCAAAATGTCACAGGTGATATGAAACATATGGGTGATTCAACTGGGGGTCTCAAACATGGCGATGAACGGTAAGCTTGGAACTCGCTCACAGGTGATTAATTGCCTTTCGGTTGTTATTAGGAATGGAAGATTAATTATGATTTGTATGTCGTAGAAAGACTAGCCTGGTTTAAATACTGTTGTTTTGTAGGCAATAATTTCCATGTTACTTATGAGAAAAGTGACAAGCTGAATAAAGAAATCAGTGGCATGAGTGCATTTGTATAGAATACTTCGGTTCACGGTGCGTAGTTCCTCCTTTTTCACAATAATATTCCACATATTAACTAAAGCAATCGAAAGTTCTCAAAAGTTACAGGCATGTTTCTTTGTTTGAGCAAGTTGACGTTTTGGCACCTATTTAGCTGATGTGGACGTGCTATACCCACTCACCCATATACACTCACCGAGAAAGGACAGCTACAACACCGGGAACTCCATCCCCTACATGTTATGAACATGGAAGATATTTACAGAGCGGGACCTACGGTTTACAAAGGCAGCAATTTCTCCAGCCAAGCGTCCTGCCGCATGGCAGCCCGATACCCAAGTAAGAGCCATAATAACATGAGGCTCCTGACTATTGGTCATGAATTATAGAGTGCTTATACGATCTAATATTAATTAAACTCGCGTTGTCAAGGCGTTCAATCATCACTGAGGTCATTAAAGCAAGGTGGAATCTCGACCTTGATCCAAATATAAATGATTTATGTATGTATTTATTTATTTATTTATTTATTTATGCAGTGCAAAAACAATAGGACATAAGTCCCTTCTAGGTTTAAGCACCAACCCAACCTTCTCCTAGAATAGTAACGCAGCAAAGGTATTTACCCGGCGACATTTAGGACAAATTATTTTAAAGCTACGAAAGTTGTCGCCATCAAAAACGTTAAAGTCTCTTGAAATAAGACGATTAAAGTTTACGCTTAAAAGAGTCAGTAGACTCAGCCTGCCTAACATCATCAGGTATATTGTTCCTCAAAATTGCTATCCTATTAAAATAGAAGTCCCGAGAAATTGATGTACGGTTATTACTTATCTTTAAGTTCAGCCCTGAGCACGCATGAGCACGAACGAGTTAGATCAATATGTCCATCATGAAGACATTTAAAAAAGACACCTAAGTCGAGATATTAGAGCCAGTAATTAAAGGCAATCACTTCAGTTTGATTAAGCGATCCTTATATGACAAGTTACTACTATGTATTAGTATAAAGCGTGTAGCTCGTCTTTGCACATTTTGAACTAGGAATAAATTGCTGATAACAGACTGAGGTGCCCATAACTGAGAGCGATAGCAAAAGTGCGAACGCACTAATGAACAGTAAAGACGCAACAGCGCAACACTTGCGCAGCTCCTTCTAATAAAGCCCAGTAACCTATTTGCTTTAACAACTATCATGAGTATATGATCCTTCCAAGAGGTTTCATTTACGGTCACTACCCCCAAATCGTTTTCAGTTTAGACAATCTCCACATCTATAACATTTATACTATAGCTATGATATGGACTAATACGGTTCCTAGATATACGCAGATTACGGCGCTTTGTAAGCTGAAAATACAATTCATTTGACAAGGACCAGGTTGTAAGCGAAACTAAATCCTGATGTAATTTCAAAAAAATCAGAATCATTATTTATGATCCTATAACATTTAGAATCGTCAGCAAACATAGCCAGCTTCGCACTACTAACAGGCCATTTCTGAGTTCATGTTTGCCTCTTCGTCAAAGCAAGTCTAAGTGCGAAGTTTTTCTCATGCAAGTTAGTTTTCATTCATATGCAAAGTAGAACTAATTACCATCACAAAAACTTCGCACATAGACTCGCTTTGAAGAGGAGGAAGACGTGAACTCGGAAATGGCCTATTACATTTGGCATCTCATTTACAAATAATAGAAAGGGAATGGGTCCTAGAAGTTACCCCTGGGGTACACCTGATCCAGTCCATTTAATAAAAGTTCCATTTGTAACCACTCTTTGACGCCTTCCAGTTAGGTATGAGTAAAACTAGGAGAGTAGGGGATCATCTATTCTAAACGTTTTTAGCTTCGACATGAGCGTTGCCGGGCACACAGAATGGAAAGCTTTGACTTAGCATGCGCATGGGCAATAAACGGTTTCGCTTTTATGGAACTGTTATGATTAGGATGTCGGTTTTTATTTGTTTACTCTTGTTTTCCTTCAATTTTGCAATGTTGGTAAATCCTTCAGCATGGTGTGAGAGAACTTCCTCCTATCGATACTGCTATTTCTATTAGAGTTTCCAATCGACTATCGTCCTTTGATTTCTCTGTTTGTCACATGCCCATGTTGGATGCCATCTTAACGGGTACTATAAATTTAGGTCCTTTTCTTTTTGTTAAAAAAAATTTCTGGTCATTCTTCGCCCCGAGTTTTACAAACATTGAAATACGAAATATTTTGAGCAAGAGCCAATGTAGATTTGATTTAAAAACGCCATGCCATGATCAGGAGCCCATTACCACAACATGTCCTCTTCCTCTGAAATGACGGTTATCGACAATACCTAATTTTCTCTGGATTGACTGTTAGAAGTATACCTATTAAAGATTAAAGGCAACGACGAACAGAAGGCATGGGCCCGGGAGCTCTTGGTCACTGTCTGGTATAGGTGAAATCTGTGGAGTAAACGTGGATCCGTTCATGGCTGTTTATGGCGTGAGGAAGGAGAAGATTCAAGGTATTTACCAAAGTAAAGGAATGGCCTGTTCTGTCTACGTCAAAAAAGATGACAAGGAAGTGGCGCATTTTGTGACTTGGTCTGGTTTAACTAAACACGTAAGCAAAGCAGCTCAAGTGAATCACTTTTAAAGTAAACGGTTTGGAAAACACGCGGCTTCAATCGATTCGAAATCAACCCTTGAGACGTTTGGTCATAAGTTGTTTTTTCCAGCGGGTTCAATTTTTGCTTCGCTTTCCTCGAAGAAGTTCCTTATTGCTTATAGACCTTTACAAAAAACAAGAATTTACCACAAACTTGGAGGCCTAGAGTTCCAAAGAGACACTCAAACGCATAAACTACTGACAAGTGACACAAGTGGAAAGGACAGGAAGCTGGAGTGGTCTTCTGTGCTTGGAGCTCCAAACATTGTCAAAGACAAAAATACTTCATCCCGCAACAGTGGCCGATGGTCTCTTGTGGGAGTAGTAGGACTCAGTAGGAAACGAGAACTTTGTCCACGTTTTGTTGAGAATATAATATTTGAACAAGATGCAAGTGGTCCTCCCTTTAACGACGAGTTACATGAAGTAGATGCCTCAGCTCACATGAGCCAGTCCCAATATAATGTAAGTCGTCTCACTGATGAGTTGAAAAGAGCTATCAGTCGCTGTTGATATGGAAACGGGATCAACGAGTTAAAGCCAATTACGAAGTGTTAGAAACTGGACCACGTGATTCTCTCGTAGGGCGAAGTGATTTGGCAGAAGAGTTAGAATTGTGCTAAGTTGCCTTACAGAAAAAAACTGCGTTTATTAATTCATGTGGATTCCCTCGTACTTTTGCTTGAGTTCATTCAACTGAAACTACTTGGATTTTCCGCTAAATTTAAACGCTCCAAAAAGATATAAGAATAGATGCCCCAGAAAATCTTACAAAAAAACTAAATACATCGAAGTCCTTAGAATGCTGAATTACTTTCTTTCCAGTTAGACAAGATCCTTTAATTCAAAGTGGTACTTCAAATACACATGGAAACAATTAAACCAAACAAATTGACCTGCTTTCAACGGAATGGCTTCATAGCTCTGTTAGTTAGCGCAGAGGTCTTGGGTTCGGATCCCTTTCAGGTGTCTAAGGGCTGATTTACACGATACGATTTTTTCGCATGCGACAAGCTCACGACAGGCCTACGATATGACTTACGATTGTCGCAGCGTTTAAAAACATGTTTTAAAATGCTACGACATTTTTTCTGACGTACACAACAATCGTAAATCATGTCGTAAGCCGTTGTCGCATGCGACAAAGTCGTGCCGTGTAAATCGGCCTTATTAGCCCTTCTTTTTTTTTATCTTTATGTTTTGACCTGTCTTTGTAAAAAGCATTGAGACTTGCGTGACATGCGTTTTTAAAGAATAAAGTATTATTATTATTATTATTATTATTATTATTATTCCACGGTTAGTTTTTCTCATTTGCATTTCAATGCAATCTAACCTGGATGCGAGGCCATTTCGGGTTAAAACTACAAAATAGCCCGAAATTGCCTCGCCTCCACGTTAAGTTACATTGTAATGCAAATGAGAAAAACTAACCGTGAAAAGGGCCTTGCAATAAAAGAAAGGCTAGAGTTGACCTTGCTTTGATACAAACCTAACTGCTTTTCCTATGTAAATAGAAACTCGTCAGCACTACAACAACATGATTTACATAATGAAATCAACGAGGATTGTATCAAAGGAAGGTCAACTCCGGCCTCGCTTTCATTCAAAGGCCTGGAAACTTAGCACAGAACTGTAAAATTATCTTTTGGTTTAAATTGTCTAGGTAAGAGCGAGCGTCACTTCCCTCTTTTGTCTATAACCCGCATTTAATGTATAAATTCATTTCATAGGGCAGTTTCATTTACAGATAAGACAGCACAAGACCCTTTCGTTTACCAAATTTACTTTAATTTGACTGATTGACTCTAAGAAATGTTTACACTGTTACGTCAATTTGTCTATCAGGTCCCACTAATTACGTTAATTATATATATTTTAATTTTTTTTTGGGAGTTTCCTCAAGTTTTGTACTTTTTTTCTTGAAATTATATGTTGGTAACTTTAGAACGAAATCACTTTGCTCGCATCGTCGAAGGTCTTTTTGAAAGTTGTGGGTAGGCCAAAGCTGAAATGGCGGTTCCGTTCCAAGCAAGTAACTTAGGCCCGTTTCAAACGTCGAACTTTTCATGTGCCGAATCTAATGCAAATGAGAAAATCTATTGTTTTCGCTCATTTGCATTAGATTCGGCACATGAAAAGTTCGAGGTTTGAAACGGGCCTAAGCGGAGATTAACATCTCAAAACCCTAAAGGTTAATAGCAAAGCACTTTAAAGTGCAACAATGACAACTCTTCTTTTACAACTATAGTATGTTTGACTAAACATAAAAAGGGTTCGCGAGTCTCCTTTCTAAAAAATGATGATTTCTCTCCTACATGTATTTGGTTTCCCCCTCAATTAAGAGGAGAAGCCAAATGACTGATTATGTTTAGCTGGGCCACTATGAAGCAATGGGTCACTGAGTTAAGGAGTGTTTATACACCCTGATATAGCGTACTAATACTCCTACATCTCTTTCGTGCCACACATACGTGAATTGATATAATATTAAGCCCCTTGCTGTATTATTCCTCTCCTGGATATATTTTGTTTTTCCCTCAATTAAGAAGAGAAGCCAAATGACCGATTATGTTTAGCTAGGCCACTATTAAGCAAGGACTTACTGAGTTAACCAAAAAGCCAGCATCAATCATATCAAATACTCGGTGATGATCACACTGGATTTCGATTTAGTCTCCGAAATAAACTACTGCTAGGGCCTACAAAATCTTGGAAAACGTTCTGCTTATGATCGCTAGCTAACGATTGTCAAACCTTGTCGGGCTTGTTTATATTTTACTTCGCAAACCAATTAATTATTGTCGCATATGTTATACTAATGAATATTCTAAACAATATTGACTGATGCCAAAGGGAAAAAGATATTGCGTTGTTCTGCATTAGCACAGATGTCGATAATGATTGCCAAAACATGCCACAATAATTTCTCATCTAGTTAGTCTGGAATAAAACTGAGACTGATGAATTCCGTGGGTCTTTTGGAGTTTACGACATTAGAACAAAAGTGCGTGTTAGGGTTGTCTCTCTGATTGTCTACGCCTTTTCCCATCGACCTAAAAATGAAACAGGACTAGCTTTTGGTTTTCACATTTTCTCTGACTCTAAAAACTAGTATTATTATTGAATGACAACTACTTCAGCAAGCATCTACCAAGATTCAGTGATTTTGTTTCTTCATGATCTCATGCTTGACCACTTTCTTCTTGAGGCATTTGCATTTGTGGCCCCACGAACTGCTCTTGCATCATCTTCAGCTGCTGCACCCACGTCCTCAACTCTTGAGTATTTTGCTCCATCGTACTTTGATTCGTCCACCAACGGGAGGTACTTCAACATATAGAGATAATAAGGCTTTCCTCAGTATCATGCAATTAGTTTTTACTTGTTTTTCTTTATTTTTTTGGCTTGAAATAAAGTGCAATCGACAAAACTGAAATTCGCCGTAGAAACGTCTTTATGGCCATCATGCATCACCCGCAACAAAATAGCCGAGAACTCCGACGATAAAACACTTTAAACTTTACGCGTTTCTCGTAGAGTTAAACACACAGATATTTGATGAGGAAAATGATGACATAGATAGGATATTGAATCCAGTTGCCTATATAGGTTTCGAACTATCTAGAATGAATAGGTAAAAAACGATATATAACACCACGTGCACTGGGAATAAATACATTTTGTAGAATTTTGAAAACGTGTCAGAGTGGGTAGCCCTAAATAAATGGTCGCATTCTAATTTGAATTTTACTTTACGTAGAACTCAACCCATTTTATTACACCATTTTACATGTACGGCAACAACTTCCAGATAAGGCAACTTCATCTCTCAGTGCTAGCTTTAGCAATTGCACTGATATCGCCGAGTTTCCCTTCTTCCCTTTCATAAAAATAAAAAGGAAACCATGTTTTGTCATTCAGAAAAAAATCCCATCCAACGTTCCCTTCATCTATTATTTCCGTAGAACCCGTTTCAACCTTACTATTATCATAATAGCTAAAATTGGACATTTAAAAAATTGAATTTATTGCCCAGGAAAATGTGGAGTGTGACATGCCTAATTAGTCATTTCCCACGATGCAGTTGGAGCTTTCCTGTCATCCGGGACTTTCTCTAGCTCTTATCCAGTGCAGAAGACAGGCGTAGGACCTTTTTCACTAAATAATTTGATAGAGTCAAAATGATTTTCCCCGGCTCTTTTCTTAGTTTCTTGTGGATGGTTGGTGTGCCCTCACCTTTGCTTGGATCATGTCTTCTATATTT
>NW_027179706.1:92500-112500 GCF_036669935.1 Montipora foliosa | reverse complement strand
AGGGTATGGAATGCCTCCTATTGATTGTCAAATGTTTTGTTACGATTTTTGTTGAAATGAAATACAATTAAGGCTTTAATGGAAGATGGCGCCTAAAGGCGTTTACAGAGGATTCGTAGTACCAATCACACAAACAAATATAAACGTGAGAATCAAGCAGAAACTCGTTAAACATTAAAGTGATTGTAAGAAAAAACAACAACAACAACAACAAACGAATAAAAAACAAGAAAATTCAGTAGATGGGAAAGTTTTCATATAAACTTACCTGAAAGAACAATTTTAGGTATCGAGGGTTTAGAACAAACCAAAACCAGCCAACAAACACAAACGCACAACCAAAAATACCGCGGTTAGCCACGGGAGATAACAATCGAACTCAAAAATCCCTGTGATATCCCTCTTAATTAAAACCTTTTAGCGTAAAATAATTTCATGGGTACCCACCAATTGTGAATATCTCATAGAGAACGACTCCATAGGACCACCTGTAAGACAGAAACACAAACATACGCACACACACGTTTTACTTAGGACTGGGTTGCAAAGATGCATGGTGCAGGGATGGCGCAATGGTGAGAGCACTCGTCTCCCACCAATGTGGCCCAGTTCGATTCCCAGACTCGGTTTAATAGTAATAATAATAATAATAATAATAATAATAATAATAATAATAATAATAATAGTACATTATTATTATTATTATTATTATTATTACTATTAATATTAATATGATAGCACCATACTTCCACAGCTTATGTAAATATAGGTGAAATAAGACTAATGAAAAGAAGATGAAGATGATCCAACGGTACTCCATAGAAATTATAAACACTTAAGATATACAGACGACTGCTAGCTTTCGATAGGATATTATCTAGATGTAAATCCCAATTACTGTAACACGGATCGGACTGAAATGTTACACCCAGCAACTTCAGACTGGGTTTTCTTTCTATAAAAGTCAGTGGAAGTGGTAAAGCCTTAGTGGGTTTGCCTTTAAGAAGTTTCTTCCACGTTTTCTTGAAGTTTAGTTGCATGAGATTAACAGTTGTCCATTCAACAATAGATAAATAGTTAAATCACCAGAAAATTTTACAAGCAAATTTTGATTCGGTGCGATGACTTTGATATCATTGACCATGATACAAAGAAATATATATGGCCTAATGCAGTCCCCTGGAGGACACATCTATTAATGTTTAAATGATTCGTAGCAACACCATCAACAACAAATCCTTGTTTTCTCCTTGTAAAAAACTAATAATATAGGCATCATGTGTGGGTTGAGTTTGCTGGTTCTCTACTATGCACAGAAAGGTTTTTCTCAGGACATTCCGGTTTTCCCTGGCTCTCCTCAAAAACCAATATTTGACTTGATATGCTTTGATTGTTGATTTCAGTCTGCAGTGTCCCCAATCTGTGCTCCATCCCTAGAACGACTACACACGTAAATAAAGTTCATTCCTTTTCTTTCCTTTACTCAAATAAAGTATCAATCGAATTGAGTTTGAAAAGAATCGCTTTCCTCTTAGGCGTTAACATTATTGCATTTCCTGACCTGATACAATTGTGTCTTAGGCACGAAATACTTCAAAATTCTGGAAATGTAATCGTCAAAAGCACATACACATCACTTTTGCTTGACAGATTTGCAGGATCTCCAAAGAGTATCTCAGGTGCCGTCCACTTTACTGGTATACAGCCCTAGGGAGAAAACAGCATTGCATTTTCGTGTTAAAAACAGAAAGTCAAAGAGGTACACAGGGAACAATGTGAAAGGGAATCCATCAATAATGTAACCCACCTTTTTGGCATTGCCATGTCCATATTTAAAGTTCTGGTAAGATAGCCCAAAATCAGTGACCTTGCACACACGGTTTTGATCAAGAAGTACATTTCGTGCTGCAAGATCACGGTGAATAATCTACAAAAAGCAGATAATATGTTCTGTAATCCCACCTGTAATGAAGAGGTGCGATTTGCATTTCCCTATCAACAAGAGGGCTGCAAGCGGGTCCAAAGTTAAAGCTTACTCGAAATGACTCAGAGGAAGTTAACGAGACTTAAATTTTGGAAAAAAATTAGTAGGTATTATTACTATACATTGATTAGCTATAAGCAGGCAGCTAATTCTTGCCTGCTCTGTTTCTACTACGTCAAACCTAAAGACAATAGATTTTATATACGTAGAATTGACGTCATACATACAGACAATAGTTTTATGCATGCAGAAGTGACGTCACCTGACACACTAACCAGCAGAGAAGAGGAAAGAAAAACTCTGCCAACCGCAGATACATTCTTTAATTTGCCGCTCATCCAAAGAAATGGATGAGTCAGTCCACTTGTCTTTACAAGTGCAGCTCAGGAATATGCACAATAAAACAATTATTGGATTCGGTTTTCGCATGATAGCGATAATTATCAAGGCCTCTGTTTGAGTTATCCGCCTTCGGCTTCGGCAGATAACACAAACTTTGGCCTTGATATTATCGCAATCACGCGAAAACCGAATCCAATAATTGTTAATTAACTAATACGATTAGAAAATAACGTAGTCTGTTCGAGCTATAGCCAAAGTTCCCCGATTACTGACTTAAAATGATGACTGTTGTATTATCATGACGACCACGGCGGGGGCAGATCACACTATGTAATATCAAGGCATGGATCGGTGCATGGTCCCCCAGCGTTATCCCAATGTAGAAAACCCAGTGTTTGAAGCACGCGCTAGTACGTGTCACCCACAGCAATTCATTTCTTTTCGATATAAGAATATCATAAATGGATTACACATTTTCGTCTACATAATGTTAAACACTATAAGCAGTAAGCATATCGCATTATGCATTTCGTAGATACAATCTTAATCTGTGGAAAGATTACAATAAGCAACAGTAATATCATATTTTACGACATGCTTGTTTCGTGTCACATACCCCTCTGGATGCCAGGAACACCATTCCAGTAGCAATCTGGTTTGAAAATGACATTAGGTCATAGGTCTTCAGTGGCGCTACTTCTAGTTTTCCGTGATAATGTTTGTCGGAAATTCCACGGCTTTTTCTCAGGTACCCCAGAAGATCCCCACAGGGTAAGTACTCCATGATCAAAATTGGGTGTACTGTGAAGGTTACACAGAGTTTGGACAACTTCTATAATGCTACATTCAAACTGTTAACTTCTCGGAAAGGTGGATATGGGCTCTATCATTATTACGTTTAGATGCTTTTAAGAAGTAAACAAATAAAGCAGTATTTGCGTGGCTCTGTGTTGGAAGATCAAAGTTTGGCCAACCAACTCTGTCAGCATCGCATATTAGCGGCTCACCTTGAATGAGCAGAGAGGATGAGAATGAAGAAAAGGGCGAATATCTACACATTCCCCCAAGTTAAAGGTTATGTTACCCAAGAATAAATGTAAAAGTGAGAAAGAGAAAAAGAGAAATGAATTAAATAATAATAATATTTAAAAAAAAAACATTAATCAACGTTACTCGTAATTTCCACATATTTGTATTATTTCTCTGTATGATTGAAAAAATGTGTGAAGAACTTTCTATGAAGAAAGTACAGTGATTAAGAGATGATTTAAAATTTATAACATATGTTTAAAGATAAAATATACAATTGTCATGCAAAATGTACAATACCTTTCAAAAAAAAATAAAATAAATAATAATAATAATAATAATAATAATAATAATAATTGCAAATAAAAATAAATAACCAAAGCCTCCAATACTTTCTTGTATGAAGAGTCTCCAAGTGGGTTCTCTTTAGAACTGTGAAATCAGGCACATGACCGTTTTATATAGCCAAAACAAATGTCGTATCTTTTGTCATTATTCCATGGCATTGCTTTGATGATTCACCTTTTTTTTTGGAAAATTCTTTTGTTTTTCTGTTTCTTGACCTTATGCTATGCAATTGTTGGAATTGAACTTGACGTTAAGAGGGTTTAATTTGTTCCCGGGAAATGTGGTGAAAACGGCCATTTTTTCATTACTCATGTAAAACGGCAAAAATGGGCTAGAATTTCCCAAACAATTTGCTTAAATAGACAAATTTAGCCCTAAATATCATCGACTGATAAGGTTTTCACGAGCGGTCTTGTACTATTGGTGCAAATTTCTCATAGCTGTTTCTATTTAGCAGTTGCAATAACATCCTTACTTTGGGTGGTGACACAGCCAATGAATTGAACAATATTCGGTTGAGGGCTGTCTCCAATAACTTTGCCCAACCCGATTTCTCTCATCAGAGCGGCTTTTCCTTCATCTCCAGATGTGGCTACAACAAATGACACCAGGGTACAATCAGATTGGACACATGACTTGAGCGGTGTTTCATGGATTTCTACCTCCTTGGTCATGAACTATTAAGAAAACGGTTGTTTTTCCAAGACTTGTTTTTGTCTCATTTTCTTTACGTCATGAGGCATTGTGATAAAAGTAAGTCCATTTTTCCGGTTGTTCCTTCGGATAGGAGGCTTATATCGATGGAAGCCGATGGTGCGCTTCTTACCCTCCCTCCATTTGTCAGTGCTCCATTTTACAGGTAATTAGAGCTACAGCTACACAAATTAAATGAAGGTGTTAAAACATGCAGACATTTAAGTCGCTGAGAATCGAACTTGTGTCCTTTGGCTGTCAAAGACGCGCACCAGTCAATTAAGCTACGCCTGCACCTGATTCAGTGTTTGGGGTTCCAACGTTTAGGGAGAATCAAATATGCTTGATCGATTCAAATCTCGTATTTTAAACTTCAATTTAGCAATGGAAAATAGGCTTTATAAATGGTTAAAAGCATTATTTATTTATGAATTTTATGAGGAACTTTATCCCTTAATGTGCTGCGAGGGTAAAGATCTGGTGTATTTGAGGCAAGACGTCGCCATGAAAGTTTGAAATAAAAGTTAAAGAACAAAATGTCTTTGCGCACTTGCAATGGATAGGGATCGAGCAGGAGAAAAGGTGTAGGAAACCTGTTAGGAGAAGGTGATCTATTTTGGTAATCTCCGCATTTGTTTCGAGGTTAAGATAAAGGTGGGTAGATTATGAAAGAGTTGATTGAAAATTGATGATTTTGCTGCACCCTTTCATAAAATATAGCAACGAGGATTGTTTTTCTTTTTTTTGTTACGACATATTTTTATCGTGCATGTTGAACGAGGTTCTGTAAACCTCTACGTGACAGGCAGTTCATTAAAACACATGAGATATTGCAGTGGAAAATTTCCGTGTCCTCTTTAACTAAACGGTATCCGATGGAAACTATAAATTACCAAAGCCGAATCGTACTTACGAGAAAAGCACTTTGCTGCAACAAAACGTATGCCTGGTTTTCCATTTTTACGACTCAAGGTTGCTCGCCAAACTGTTCCAAATGCTCCTGAACCAATGACCTCGTCAAGTGCAATCTGGCGACGTGCTATTTCCCATGCGTCCACTTCAAAATTCAACACCTCCATTTCTTCGGCGTCACCTCGTGATCTTTAATCCAGAAATGTTGAGTGTTAGTTTTCTCATTTTCCAATGGTGGGTTGGTTGCCGCTCGCCAAAACTGTTTTTCATTTTGTCACAGCAAGTTTCCAAAAGCGTAATTGGTTTGCTTATTTGATGCATGAACACTCCCAAGGATGATGCAAATAATGAAGTTCGGACGCCAGAAATCACTTAGCGGTAAGCAAGAGAAAAATCTAGCCCTTGGAATATGTTAATTTTAGGCTATGTCACGAAAACGGGTGTCTGTTCCCCAAGACGTTTGCAAAGTCAAAAGACTTCGAAATGACATTCAGAATTGCAGAAACAGTAAGGTTGGTGTATGATGCCCCAAAACTAGAAACTAACTAAGAAAGACATACTTAATATCCAACATCTGCCATTTACAACGCCAGATAAGTTCACACCATGTATGCTTAATAATCGTGCACTTCTTGGAAAACAGACTTTTGATCTTGAAATATGATTTGTGAAATTCACGTATCCCGGCCAACGCTCCTTCACCCTCTCTCTCTTTCATTTTGTCTTTTGGCAAGAGAGGATGAGGGGACAGTACATCTCCATCGTATATTGGCCTCTTCTAATGATAATTTTTGCAATCTCAATTTAGCCCGTGGTCAAGATGCGCGGCTATTTGTAGGAAGACTCCTGATTGGTTGTCATTGGATGTGCGACCATGGCGCGAAACTAAAAATAGATGAGGCATGGAGATGTGTTGTCTACTCTTGTGGTTAGTTATTACAATGCTGTTTACAGAAGGGGGCGTCATACGTACGGGATACCATGGAGAGCTTACGCACGAGACGTTTGCCAAGTAGCCGAAGAGAAACTGGGTGGAGACCGACGTCCGTGACTTGACTTGCTTGCATTAAGCATGTCACGTTGGTGATCTCGCTAAGACTGAATCAAGATTTGTTTTAGAAAGACAAGAGATATGCTTTTTAAAAGTTACAATCAAGGATTGGTACGAGACGATAAACATTTTCTTAATTAATTGATTGTAAGAGAACACGCCTTGAAACCTTCAATTTATCTACACACGCTATAAATTGGATGTGAGATGTCATGGGTAATTCTGAATGGATCCTGAATATAGTAAAATTTTGCCTTCACTACCAAATGAATGAGACGAATACAACAGAGTAGATACAGGGACATATAGGTCAGCAAAGACCTCATACGCCGGTTTATTGTAGGAAAAGGGACAAAACAAATACTGCTCACCATCTCACATGCCACAATGCAGACATGTGTCTCCAGAGACAAACCAATGGACCTCTTTAGCTTGTACGTTTTGTTTTCCCATTTCAGACAACGTGATATTCCCAAGGGAATTTTCCTTTTGTTTTTCATGAGTTATGCATACATATGCACGTGCATAAGACCACATTTGAAAGAAACCGTTCCCTAGAGTAACATCACGTGGCCTGAAATGGGAAAACAAAATGTACAAGCTAAGGAGGTCCATTCACAATAATATAAATTATTGCCACACCACTGGATACAAAAAGCCAAAAGCACTTTGTGGAAAAAAAAAAAAGGAACGTATACCCAACCAACTGTGGTGCCGCTAGCTCCGGGGGCCGAGTTACGATAACGAATCTTGGAAACTAACACCATACTCTTAAATCAAACATAAACTTGGGAAGTGAATTGTTGCTAACTTAGAAAGGTTTTCAAATCGTAACAATCTACTACACATTATCTGACATGTATACCCATAATCCCTTTCGCACGACGTCAATCCTCCTGTCTATGCCGGGAAAATAACTATTTCTGTCTATTAAGCCTCGCTTCATTGCCAGAAATACTATATTTTGCCTTCACTACCAATGAGAGGCATACATGTCGACAGTGTCGTTACAGGAGCGCATAGGTTAAAGACCTCATACATGTTGACAGATAAAGAATGGGCTTGAATTTGGTGTTGAGCGCACGAGTTTACTGAATGGGTTGACACTACAAAGCTAAGGAAAAACCAAGCTTAATCTACAGTCCTAGATTCTTGGAAACCTTAAGCCTCGTTGTAGTTTAGTCCCCGTGCAAGTGCCTGGCTACTCTCTTGGTTCTCCACCTTCAATGCCTCTCATTTACTCTGGAAGTAGCAGCCATGGTTGCGCCAACGGACAGGGTGTTTCTTCACCAAAAGCCTACCTCAAAAATTGCTGAGGATAAAAAAGGAGAAAAGAGGAGACTAAACATTTCACAAAACTAGATCACCTGTAAATATCTTTAGTGAATCAAACATTCTGGAAAGGAAAAATCAACGTCATTAAAACAACTCCTTCGACCTTACGAAAGAATCTCAACAACCTCAAACCAAAACAAACTTCTCAGTAGCCCCCCAGCGCCCTTGAAGGAATAAGCACTTTTTCACAGAATCCCAGTCTTAACAAAATGCGTTGTCACCACTCGTGCCTGGCCGATAAAACTTTGAATTAAACTACGCCAGTTTATCATTGTATATTATACACGCAAAACGGTCAAACTTATGGGGACCCCACACTTCATCTAAGAATTTAAATATGTCGTCATCAGTGATGGTGTTATCATCATCATCTATTATTCTACTTATTTCGTCTGCCACATAGATAAGATCCCTGGGACTCCAATTAAAATCTATGGTGATTCCGTTTAACATATATCACTGAAAAATATTTATTGACAATTTCTGCAATCGAGGGACCCTGGATCTTTTGTTTACAATTGATAAAATAATTATCTGTGAACCATGACGCAGTATGTGATTTCAAATCTTCTGCAAACGCATCAAGCGACAAGTACCGGAACTTTCTTTGCTCTCAGCTTCAGACCAATTCTGATTAAACACCTTTACCTCGGTAACGACTACACCACCACATTCTACGCTGGATGCGTCAGAATACCCTAATCTAGATGGCCTCTATTTAACCGGCCACATTGGAATGTCATTGCATTTACAAAGGATCGCTTGCCAGAATTCTAACTCAACGCCATCACTTGACTTAATTTTACATGATCAAGCCACGATTGAGCAGATTAAATTAGTGCGTACAGATTTCTCGACATCAACATAGATACGTTGCATACATGGATGGGTCGCCGTATTCCTACTTAAAGACCATTAATGTCAACAAGAAGGCTCGAGATTCTTTTGTCCGTGGCGCAAGAATACAATCGGCGGTGTTAATTTCCGTGTGACACGACAATCGTCTGACATGACCTCCAAACACTCTATTCTTCGATAGGCAAGGAACCAAATTTCAACAAATTAGCGTGATCTTTCGAGCTACATATATTAATTAGTGAGACGTAACGACTCGCTCCCAAACCGTCATCAAAGAACAAAACGATTGGTTTTCCTTCTCTGGGCAACTTTTCACCAAAAGGTTTTAATTTTTTTGAGAAAATGTTGGGAGCCAAGGACAGCCCAAAAGGCAAAACAGTTAACATGAGATGATCTGGCAGTACCGACTTCATATTTCCAAGCAAGGGCTAGAAACTTTCTGCGTTCAAGGATAATATCTATGCGGAGATACCCCTAAGAACGTCTTTGGTAACCAAAATGCCTTCCCACTCAGGCTTGAACTTACTTCTTGCACAGGTGGTGGTTTTCTGTCCAGGCTTTATCACTTAAAGCAATTTTATGGTACCATATCAAACACCAATTATTGCTGAAAAGATTTGGTCATTTTAGTTGAAATAAAAAAGTTACCATGGAAACAAGAAAGCCCTGCAAAAACACCCAATATATATCTTGGCTTTAGCTGCTCATATCTCAAAAACGAACTCGGTGACCCTCATTTTTGTTTCTGAAATGTTATCTGTGCAGCGAATTTAGAGGCACCTTAAATAATTGAAAATTTAAGGTAGCTCTAAATCCGCTCCACAGATTTCTTTTTACAATTTGCTGAGAGTTTCTTCTTGACCTGCTGAACAGTTTTGTGCATTAATTAAAAAAAAAAAAAAAGGAATCGGGGTCACCGAGTTCGTTTTTCAGATATGAGCAACTAAATCCAAAATATAGGGTGCTTTTGCAAAGCTTTTCTGTTGCCTTGATAACTTGTTACGTCAAAAAAATGATTTCCTCTTATTTAGCAATAATTGATGTTTCACATGGTACCATAACATTTCTGCTAAGTGATAAATTTTGTGGTGTCAATCCTTCTATTAAGAACTATTCTTTCAAGTATTGATACCCTTTTGAGCCACCTTTAAGCAAATTACTTTGGTAAATGACAGGAAATATAAAGTTGATAGTCCAGTGTATACGCAGGAATAAAAGAAAATTAAAATCAATGAAATTAATAGAGTTATTCCACATCAAATGAACTTACCTTTCCGCGTTTTTGTTTTCATTTCACCACGGACAGCAAATACCCAGCTTTGACCTTTTTGACTTGATGTTTGGGACGTGTGAAGTCATTTATAAAATCACTTCCGATCAACGTCCGTGTTGAGAAAAACATCTCGTGCATAAGCTCTCTACTTAGCTAATGTCTAGTGTAGCGCGTTGTAGTGCAGTGCAGTATATTGTAAAGAAGGGTTGTATTGTGGAGTATTGGGTTAAAAAAAAAAAACGTTGTCTACAAATAATGACAAATAAATGAATAAGAGATGAATTGCTTACGAGATAGAAAACGGGAAAAGGAAATCGAATAGAGGGTAAAATCGTCCTTATACAAAAACACAAGCAATAGAAAGAGCGGTAGAAGAGCTTGGTTGGACTTAAAGAGGATCAATCTAATTTTGTGGGATGAGGAAAGGCTTGTCGTTAACCCGTCTGCACCAGTTTTTGAGACATTTTTTTTCTTGTTTTTAAGGATCATTAAGTCATTTCTATCTCACTGGAAACATATATTACGACCGAATTTCGAAGTCTGTCGAGATTCTATTATTACCGTTTACGTTCACTTTAGACAAATGAGCAGTATATGAGATCAGAACGACTGAGCAAAGGTCTCTATTTCATTTAAAGTGCATTATTGTGTATTACAAGTGGGTTAGCGAATGTGAGAGAATGGTTAACACATATCGAATGAAAGGTATTACAATTGAACCCACTGGGAACTCGGAAAAATCCGAGCTCCAGATGGGCGCCGAGTTGCCAGTGGGTGCAATTGTAATACCTTTCATTTGATATGTGTTAACCATTCTCTCACATTCGCTCACTTTGGTGGTTGGTTGACCGCATCGTTCACAGAAATACAGGCAACTGGATTTCAATGATGCTCTCAATGTGACTGCGCAATGGACTTATGAGCTATGCATTCAGTCGCTATTTGACTCTATGGCTGCGTGATGCAGCTCGAGTCAAATATCCACATTTCACCCTTCCTCACCATAGAGTCTCCAGTAGCTCAGTGGTTAGAGTATCCGTATTAGATCACGGAGGGTCGTGCACATTTCACCCTTTCTCACCATTCAGTCACCAGCAGCTCAGTGTTTAGAGCTTCCGTACAAGATCACGGAGGGTCGTGGGTTCCAATCCCATCTGGGTCTCGGATTTTTCCGAGTTCCCAGTGGTTTCAATTGTAATATCTTTTTTTGATATGTACAAGTGAGTTAACCTAAAAATAATAATTGACTTACCTCGCTGTGGCTGTTCAGTACAGGGAAGCAAAGATCATAGGAAGAAAAAAAAAAAGGAAATATATAGTTGGTGTGGATAAATAGACCACGTTCTCTAAAGACTGAGATTATAAGACCAAGTAAACATGACTTTATGCCGAAGAGGATGCTGGTAATTGTCATGACAACGAACGAAATCGCGAATGCTTTAGACCTACCACTACTACTACTACTACTACTACTACTACTACTACTACTACTACTACTACTACTACTACTACTACACTAAAAACATAGAGAATAACCTTTTCGATGTATTCCACTGCTCCACGAGATCACAGATGGGTACTGTGACATAGAAACATGCAACACTATTTTACGTAAGATGTGGTGATGTGTACCTGTTATTCGTCGTTTGCAAAGGTACAAGATGATTAATGCTGATAACACCACAGCAGACAAAGGGCCAACGGTGTAGTACCACTTTATAGCTCTGGTAGCTGTAAAAAACATAACCATGCGTGGGTGCAAGCTTTTCGACGCGTAGGATATATGCAATTCGAGGCCGAATTTGGAGTGGCAAAGTTAGTACTCTTCCTCATTTATGAGAGCTTAAAGGAACCAAACGATTTTTCAGATATTGCTATGGACCATATTCATAAATGATTTTTTTCTCTCTGTGCTAATTATCCTCACTAGCCTCGTTAGCAAAGGAAAATTCAAAAGACTTTTTCTGCCAAAGTGAGGCTAGTGAGGATGATCAGCACAAAGACAACAGGAAGATTTTTTTATTGGCCACGATTCATGAATACGGTCAATATGGTATTATCAATTTAAGGGAAAAATTGAAAGGGGCTATGCCACGTTATTTTAGGGTATTTCGGGGACAACTTTAATTAATCATGAGTTCAAAACTCGAAAATGGTAATACCAGGAAATCCTTTACTGATAAAATTATCGTTAAGTCACAAAGAAGATGATTCTGAAAAGAAACGACCTTTATCCTGGTGAAAAACGTCGTGCCGACTTTTTGCAAGATTGACCAAATGCAATCCGTTTGAATGTTGTCCCTTTCTGTCCATCCACGATTCTCTTTCCTTTTGATGTATCTCTTTTATGTTTTTCAACAGTTTTTAGTGGTTATTTTAATGTTTCATTCTAATTTTTGGGCATTTTGGGTGTCATGGAATTACAACATTTTGGGTGACATAGCCCCTTTAAACTTAGCATGCCAAAGACAAGATACATCTCAGTCATGCTTCTCTTCATTTTATCGTGCCAGGATGTCTTCTAACAAGGTAGTGAAAATTGAAACATTCTACTCAAAAACACTTGAGATGTATTAAATATTTTGAATTTTATGACCAAATTAACGAATAATCTTACTTGTATTTACAGACGTTGCTGAAATGATCGTGCGTCACTGGCCACTCGGGCAATTTTAAGAAAGGATAAGAGCCTTTAGGTTTAACTTATTCATCCTTATGTTCTCATTTACACGAGATGTTGAGTCTGTAGTAGCTTGAGATATTTCGTTTTATGTTATATTGCAAAAAATATATTTATACCAATATATATTTAATATCCGGCGAAAATTACATGCTTTACAGGGGCCAGGGCGAAGACGGAATGTGACAACGCAATTGATGTCACCAAAAGATGTTGGTCAACAATTTTTTTATTTTTTAAACCTCTCCTCGCTTATTAGAGCATGAACAATACTCTTTAGTAGTAGCCTCCATCACTCCATCAACTTGACTGCATTTTTTCATGCTTATTCGCTCAATTACAGCAAGCGTGTTATCGCATAATCAGATGATGTGGAGGCCCACTCCCCACAATCAAGTTTAAATTAAAAAAAACAAACAAACAAACAAACACACAAACAAAACTAGAGACCGGCAGATAGCAAACGCTGATCGAGGCGGGCTTAAGGATAGCTGTCAAGTAGAAGAAAGAAAAACAAAAGTAAAAGGTACGAATCCTAAGACACCTAGATACACTCTAGATACACGATGGAGGTTCTACGGTTAGATACCCTTGGGAATGGACAAAGACAGTAGTGCTACCATGAAAGGAAAGGACTAGATCTTGCTGCACTAGTTTGTGGCAGATCAGCCAACTCATGAATCATAAGTTAGTCTGTTACCCCAGATGATTCACTTAAAGACACTTAAGTCATTTGGCAATACATTACTCACCTCCTGGATAAATAACGTATTTTTAACAGGCTAGACCGTGGAACAGAGACCTTTGAAAGGAACAAAGAACTTAATCACAACACTTTAAACAACCTACCTAGGACTGTCCTGACTTTTGGATTTGTAGCCTTTTGGAGCCCTATCGAAAAAGAATTCAGAAAACTCAACTTTTATTTTCATTTTATTGTTGGGAATGAGTTCTCCAACGAAACAGGTATTGCTTTAACTCCACAACCATAATTGGCAAACTCCTATTTCAACCCTTTGTTTTTACATATTCAGGACTGTTTTCAACCCGTGCAAGCAAAAATTCTGTCAACCAGTGGCTCAGTTGGTTGAGCACCGGGCTGTCACGCGGGAGGTCGTGAGTTGAACTCCGGACGGACCAACACTCAGGGTCTTTAAATAACTGAGGAGAACGTGCTGCCTTTGTAATTACATCTGCAAATGGGTAGACTATCTAGTCTTCTCGGATAAGGACGATAAGCCGGAGGTCCCGTTTCCGACCCCTCAATGTTCATAATCCTGTGGGACGTAAAAGAACCCGCACACTTGTCGCAAAGAGTAGGGCATATAGTTCCCGGTGTTGTGGTCTGTCTTCTGTGGTATATCATGGTTGGGAGGGCAAATGCTCGGAGATATTAGCTACACCAAGCTACTCTAAAAATCCGAGGGTAAATAAAGATGTATGATATGTATGATATGGCAATGCTTGAACTAAAATATCTGGACGATTACATGGACGATGGCGAATTGAAATTATATGCTAACCGCGGCTGTTAAAGGTACTAAATAAATAATGAGCGAATTTTGCATAATGAATGAGTCACCAGTAATCAGATCCCTGTTTATACACAAAGGGTTCTGGGATCGCCAGGGAGACAAACATTGCAAGGCGCTGCAAGAAAATGTAGAGCGGAAATTTATTTCGAAGTCCAAAAAACGATTATCGAGAGAGATCAACGGGTTTTTCGACACTGTTTTATCACAAATCGATTTGGGCAATGTTGATACGTGGCAAGTGTAAATTTTTGTTTGAATAACCGTGAAATATGAGATAACATTTACTGAAGAGCTTCCTTGCTTGCGTAAGGTTTATTTTGAAATGTTGACATCGCGTCCTGGTCTCAAAATATTTCAAAATTTGGTATAAATCTGAAGCAAGTAACTCAATAGAGCTATTTCAGTTGTATTTTCGTGAGTATAAGCTGTTTTCCTATTAGACTTAACCAATAGAGGATGATGTGAAGTGCTAGTTTTCTACTCATATGAACCATGTGAGCGTTAACTGAGCCCTGCTAATAGAAATGAGCCCACACAAGGACAGAGAAAAACTCTGACCAGGGTGGGTATTGAACCCACGACCTTCGGGTTAGATCACCGCTCCTCTACCAACTGAGCTACAAGGTCAGACAGGAGCAGGTAGTGGGAATTTAAGATGTCAATGTCACGACAATGACTATGTACAAGTACAAGGAAGGGTTAAGTAGTTACAAACGTTGGCCGAGTAGCACTTACATTTCAACAGGCTTAACTATTAGAGGGTGATGAAAAGTGCTAGTTTTCTACCCATATGAACCACGTGAGCGCTAGTTCCCACCCTGGTCAGAGTTTTTCTCTGTCCTTGTGTTGGCTCATTTCCATTAGTAGGGCTAACGCTCGCATGGTTCATATGGGTAGAAAACTAGCACTTCACATCTTTCTTTAATAGTTAAGTCTGTTGAAATATAAGTGATAAACGGGCAACGTTTGCAAAAACCTAAACCTTCCTTGTACTTGTACATACTCATTGCCGTGACATTGACATCTTAAATTCCAACGACCTGCTCCCGTTTGACCTTAGAGCTCAGTCGGTAGAGCAGCGGTGATCTAATCCGAAGGTCGTGGATTCAATTCCCAGGGCCTATTTCTATTAGTAGGTCTAACGCTCACATGGTTCATATGGGTAGAAAACTAGCACTTCACATCACCCTCGAGTAGGCAAGTCTGTTGAAATTTAAGTGCTACACGGTCAACGTTTGCAAAAACGTAACTCTTCCTTGTTTTCTTACTAGTTACGTCTTGCTTAAATGAATTATGGCTTCTGGAAATTTTGCCTCCTCCAAAGAAAGAAGCCGTTGTCAGAGACTGCAGAGAAGATGGAAATTGTATTTACAGAGCTATTAATCTCTGGAGGGATCAAATCAGCGACGCGAAAGATGAGGAAATCGAACGTCAATTTCTAGTTTGATTGAAATAATCCAACGGTTTTTGAGCCGCTACGTACTATTTTCTTCATACTCTGTGGGTACATGTATCCCTGAATCATTTTAATGTATTACGATGATTATGCTCAAGCAAACCATATTTCAATCTCCTAATCTGTCTCGAGGAAGCTGTTGTAATGCTACTTTTCCAGAGAGTACAACATTCTCTGTTTCAATTGATTTCGATAAAACTGGGAATTCATATGCCTCAAGTGTTAAACAACATTTTCCTTCCGTCAAGTATTTCACTGGATCCAAGGAAACTTGTCAAGCTTCAAATTCAAACAATACGTGAAAAGTGTCATCTTTATATACTAGTTCTCTGTATATCTGATCCTTGGAGCAGGTCTTTAAGGTTTACTCTCTTAATCGTATTCTTTTATGTACAAAGTTGGTCGGTAGGACATTCAGAGGTTCTGTAACCTTGTACAAAATGATTTGAACAGACCTTCGTACTCACTGAAACGTTAAACATTAATATCTCTAGCCAGCCAACGACAACGTGATGAAGAATCTTCTGCTTTTCTGAATACTTTCGATCTTGGTCACAAACCACACAGCACAATGATCGCCACCAGGCATATTTGCAATATTATTTGATTTGCTGAGTTTAGAAACAGGCCAAAAGCTAGCCCGCTATACACGCGTAAATACAACTGAAACGGGTTTATTGAGTTCTTGCCTCATATGTAATAAGTAGAATTTTAAAATCAATTCGGGCTCTGATTGGCAGCCAGTGCAGTGTTTGTAGAACAGGTGTCACATGCTCCTGTTTCTGTGCGCCTGCTACAAGCCTGGCTGCAGCATTTTGTATGTAAAGCCATAACTTTCTTATGTGGTCATTCGTTATTGTGATGTGGTTATGTGGTTTCATCATTATGTGATGTAGTTTAACCATTACGTGATGTGGTTTTGCCATTATGTGATGTGGTTTCACCATTATGTGATGTGGTTTCACCATTATGTGATGTGGTTTCACCATTACGTGATGTGATTTTGTCATTATGTCATGTGGTTTCAGTCTCTTATGTGATGTAGTTTCATCGTTAGGTGATCCGGTTTCGTCATAATTTCATTTCTTCGTTCCGTGTTGTGGTTTGTTCATTATGTGATGCGGTTTTGTCATAGGCTACGTCCACATACCCGGCAGCCGGGAGTCTGAAATTCGCATATAATTTTCCCAAAATTTCTCATTGATTTCTTCAAAAAGGATAAGACATTTGTTTACAAACCTCAAGCGATTCCAAAAATTGCCTTGGCTTTGAGATGGAAGCAGCTGTTGTGCAACATAAAGAGGCCGATGGGATAAAAGCGCTATTGAAACTGAGAATAACTATTTATTCGATTGCAAAATACATCCAGTAAGACTACAGACTCTCTTTATTCCTGCATGGATATTGATTACTCTCAGCACAAAAGATGGAAGATTTTCGTAAAAGGACAAGGCGAATTTCAGTCTGCCTGGTACTTAGTATTTTGAAAGCCGTACCTGTGAGTCACGAATTTACAGTGATCGATTAAATTTTATTTCAGCTCGGAGAATTCGTCTCCTAAATCGGAAGACCTTTATTTCGAATCGCTTGGTATTTCCGAACAAACACCAAATGCTCCGGGGCAGTTTCATTGATGTTTTCCAAGGATAATATTAGAGTCTTATTAGAGAGCTGCTTCAGTGCGTCACGAATATTCAAAATCAACAGTGAATCAACAATGTGACTTCACTGTATCCCCAAGATCGAAGGCTGCTTCTATTTCAAAGCCAGGGCAATGTTTGGAATCGCTTGAGGTTTGAAAACAAATTTCTTATCCTCTTTGAAGAAATCATTGAGAAATTTCGGAAAAATTATATGCGAATTTCAGACTCCCAGGTACCTAGTATTTTGAAAACCGTACCCGGCTGCCGGGTATTTGGACGTAGCCTACGACAAAACCGTATCGCATAACGAACAAACCACAACACGCAACGAAGAAATGAAATTATGACGAAACCGGATCACATACGATGAAACCACATTACATAATTGTGAAATCACGTCACATAATGGTGAAACCCCCATCACCTAATGACAAAACCACATCACGTAATGGTGAAACCACATCACATAATGGTGAAACCACACCACATAATCATGAAACCACATCACATAACCATAAAACCACATCACATAATCATGAAACCACATCACATAATTACGAATGACCACATAAGTAAGTTATGGCTTCCATGATTTTGCACGTGCTGTAATTTGTTTATCCCTTTATCTGGCAACCCTAGTTGCGAGATCACATCGCCCAGAATGCCGCGACACATCCGGGTACTTTTTATGAGCGCCGGCGCTAAAATTCAAAATTGATTAGAGAAAGGTGCGCGTGATAACAAAGAATATGGCCAATAAGCGGCTACCAGCGTGTACGTTTTCCTGTTTCACGGACATATTAATTCCCCTGGCCAAGTACCAGCATATGGAATTTGTAGAGAAGGATCAATAAATGATTCTGAACAAAAATTTGTTTTTTAAGGTCTCTACAAGTATTATCAAATTTGCTTTGAAAATCGACTATTTTGGGAGCTTTGTAGTATGGAAGCTGTACTATAAGCGGAATATTCCGACGAGCTGATCGGTTAAGTTTACGGCCAGCATATGGAAAAGTTAGTACCGGGTGTCAGGAAAGCTCCTGCAAATTTTCGCTGGTTTGCGACAGCTACAAGTACTTTCGAAATGCGGTTTTCTGAACGCACTCGTCAACCTTCCGCAAATTTGCCTTTCGGAGGCTGTTCGGGAGAATGGTTGACTGATTTTGAAACTCCCGCGAGTAATAATAATATGAAAAACTCCGCCTCCCAAAACAATAGCACGCAAATTAGCCCATTACAAGCTCCGCTGATTTTGGAAAGATAACCATGGGCAACGTTTACTCCAAAAAGCTTCATTTCAACACGTTGTTTTATACAGCAAAAATTCAGATCAACTAAGAAATTTCGATTTTAATGATGTGTTCCGTTCAAGAAAAACAGCGTGTTGACCGGGAGCTCTTATCAGAGCTCACAGAATCCCCGGTCAATCCTGCCTTCCTCAACATGATCCAGCCATTGATAGGTGGACCCCCTATTTTATCTTCAAATAAACGGAGAAGTACTTTGGGAATGGCGAAGACTCAAACAGCAAAGCCAAGTGTTCGATGCCCTCCAGTTCAACTTGCAGAAAATCGGTTACATGTTACCGTCGTGTTGCCGCGTCAGCGTGGATAGAATTTTGAATAATTATCTCACAAACAATGGACAACAATGTTACGCGTCGCTTGCCTTTTCTTTTTTGTTTGGCTCGGCTCGGTTTCAAACATAAATGCCATTTATTTTATTTTCCTCACCGTCTTACGAATAGAAAAGACCTGTGTTGTCTTTAAAATTCTCGACCAACGTGCAGACTACCCTGAAACCGATCGAGTAAAAGACTTAATCTAATGAATTGCTTTTACCGGCCGAGCGGTAAAAAAGGACAACAATGAAATAGAAGCAATTGTTTCGCGCACCGCACTTTCACTTTGGCTACGCTTAGAAAGAAGAATGTTTTGTGGGAAAACATTTGGCTGCCGCACTCAGACCATTCCGAGTGTGACATGTCAAAAAAAAATAAGAAGAACGAGAATGTTCTTGCACACGACTTTGTTGACAAAACCGTTTGTGAAAAGCGTGTGCCGCCTTTCAATTAGAGCTATTGCTACTTCACATTAGATCTTTTGATTGACAGTCACCGATTCATTAACGAGTAGAGTCGGAATTCCGAAATCTTTATCTATACAATAACTATTCCGCACATTGAAAAACTGGGCTCTGTAAGTACATGTCGCCCAAGACAATAGCATTCTGGGCGATGACCATTACACGAGTCTCATCAAGACGTTACAAACCTGTGCACAAGTCTAACACAACTTTCTTGGTCCAGATGGTGCATCCACTGATGTTAATGACCAGAATATCTTGTAAATTGGAAAATCGAGATGTAAACTCTGTAAAGTGGACAAGTTCACTTTTATCCGGGTTACATGTGAGGCCGTTACTAGTGCACGAGATCACTATGTCATTAATGCACAACTCCGGCTTGGATAAGGCAATAGGGCGCTGATCAGATGAACCAATAGTAATATAAAGTTGTGTGTCATCTGCACACATCATTGCATCTAGTTCGTGTGCATGAATCACATCTTCCAAAGGCGCAAAGAACAGAAGAGAAGAGGGCCTAGTACCGATCCTTGCGGGACTCCATATAGCAGAATTTTATCAGACGAATCAACTTCCTGAATTCTAACCAATCGTGTTCTGTTTGAAAGATACGATCTGAACCAATTCAAAACTGTTCCGGATATACCATGTCGATGTTGTAGCCTTTGGACGGGCCTTTGGAGCAGAAGTTCATGGTCGATAGTGTCGAAAGCGGCCGACATATCTAGCATAACCAAAACCACCTCCTGTTTATTGTCAATAGCACTTTGGATGTC
>NW_027179706.1:85000-87500 GCF_036669935.1 Montipora foliosa | reverse complement strand
CTCCCTACTTTACCAGTTACAAATGATGCAATTTAATTTGCTACTATAACTTGCGGCTAAATTTTCATACCTTGTATCTTTTTTTAAAATTTCGAGCCTAGGGTATGTTATGAAAACGGTTTATTAGCTAGAGTCCAGGCTCATTCCCGAAAAATGAGTGGAAACTGCCTACGAACTTTCATCTTGCGAACGAAATGGCGTGTTTTCTTCAATGTTCAGGAAAATAAGCGATTCAAAATATATAGTCAATCTCTTTGGCTTTTGTGTTTGTGAGGGTGGTAAGCAGCTGCTTTATCACTAATATCAGGCATTTCTTCAGTTTTATGCGGAAAATATCGTAATTATGGGGAGGATGCGGATTGTAGGGAATTATGCGAATCCGCATCGCCGCATCCTGTCAGATTCCATGTCAAATGAAATTCCTTTTTGCACTGCAAAAAAGGATGAGATTTGTGATACTAAAGGGTTGGGGCATTAAGGGAAGGAAAAATGCACAAAAATCATTAATGACACCACTCACCATCTTCCATTGTTTTTACAAACTGAACAGAACTATTCGGTCCATCGCCAACCGAGGTGTAGGCCAACAACTGAAATTCATATTCTGTAAATTTCATCAACTCCCTAACAGTTTCTGCTCGAATGGAAGCATTGGAAATGTTAAGAAGTCTAGGTTGGTTGTCAGGGCGTTTTTGTCTATAGAACAATTTGAATCCTGTAATGATTCCATTTCTGAAGTCTTCAGCTGGTAGCTGCCAAGATGCTGTGACACTTGTAGAAGAGCTCGCAGTCACCATAAATCCACTGGGAGGCTTGGATGGAGCTGGAGCATAGCCAAGTCAAGAGGTAAAAGAAAGAGATACAATCATGCAATTAAAATAGTTGCACACTAAAAATATCAAATCTGTATACATTTATGTGCTAACATAATTCTTGATGCTTTATACAAAAAACAATCACTTACCAGATCGCTTAGTTTTTACAACCTGAACAGAACTCTGTGGTCCATCACCAGCAGAAGTGTAGGCCAACACCTGCAATTCATATTCCATGGATCCTTGCAATCCAGTGACAGTCTTTGTGTAAAGTGAAGCGTTGGAAACATCAATAAATTGAACATCTGGTTTGTCACCTGACCCTTTCCTATTAATAAACAACTTAAATCCTCGGATTATTCCATTTCTGGAGTTTTTGGGTGGCAGCTGCCAAGATGCTGTGACACTTGTAGAAGAGCTCGCAGTCACCATAAATCCACTGGGAGGCTTGGATGGAGCTGGAGCATAGCCAAGTCAAGAGGTAAAAGAAAGAGATACAATCATGCAATTAAAATAGTTGCACACTAAAAATATCAAATCTATATACATTTATGTGCTAAAGTTGAAAAAAAATAATTATAAAAGCACTAATCAAGTGGCAAATCATCCAAACAACCATTTGCCCGTCGATGGATTGACTATGGATAAGCACTGCATTGGTATAATAATCAAATCAGGGCTTCTGATAGGATGCGGAAAAAAATTAAAGATTATGCGGAAAATTTTTACCATATTATGCGTAAACATGCGGAAATTTAAACATTTATAGAACTAATAATTAGGCCCGTCCAATGTATTTACATGCTTATGGTAAATCAGGACTCGAAATTGCGACCAGCATTCACCGTTAAATCAAAAGGGTTAGCAATCGACATTTTGCCGAAACTTTTGCAAAAAGAAATAAAGCGATAAAAAATATTTTGTTTCTTGTCATGAATTTTGTTTCAATTTGGAGATATGGAGCAAAATTGTGATGTGGTTGAACCACGGTCCATTCCCTCGATCATTCACCATTTTCAGCGGTTTTTTACACATACGTATTGCGGCCTCTTTGTTTTGTACAACTTCATCGAAATGATTCTCCCTACTTTACCAGTTACAAATGATGCAATTTAATTTGCTACTATAACTTGCGGCTAAATTTTCATACCTTGTATCTTTTTTTAAAATTTCGAGCCTAGGGTATGTTATGAAAACGGTTTATTAGCTTGAGTCCAGGCTCATTCCCGAAAAATGAGTGGAAACTGGCTACGAACTTTCATCTTGCGAACGAAATGGCTTGTTTTCTTCAATGTTCAGGAAAATAAGCGATTCAAAATATATAGTCAATCTCTTTGGCTTTTGTGTTTGTGAGGGTGGTAAGCAGCTGCTTTATCACTAATATCAGGCATTTCTTCAGTTTTATGCGGAAAATATCGTAATTATGGGGAGGATGCGGATTGTAGGGAATTATGCGGATCCGCATCGCCGCATCCTGTCAGATTCCATGTCAAATGAAATTCCTTTTTGCACTGCAAAAAAGGATGAGATTTGTGATACTAAAGGGTTGGGGCATTAAGGGAAGGAAAAATGCACAAAAATCATTAATGACACCACTCACCATCTTCCATTGTTTTTACAAACTGAACAGAACTATTCGGTCCATCGCCAACCGAGGTGTAGGCCAACAACTGAAATTCATATTC
>NW_027179706.1:72500-75000 GCF_036669935.1 Montipora foliosa | reverse complement strand
TCCATTGTTAGTCCAGGTGACGTTTGGTTCTGGGTCTCCTCTCTCAATACATTTTAATTGTAATGTAGAGTGAAACAACACAAGCATGGAGTTTTTCTTAAGAGCAGCATCCAGCTTAGGAGGAGCTAGAGAAACAGATGAATATAGACATCACATTTGCTCAATCGTAAAGTGACATGTATGTGTTCAACTTGCACAATTTAAGAGGTTTTACCACGTGCACGATATTGAGATGATGATGACTTATATGTGCTTTGCATAGGTATACAGTAAAACCCTGCGAGAAAGAACCTTCCATTCTAAAATTTAGCCTAAACAGGTTCTTACATAAATGGTAATTAACAGAAATCTAGGCTATCTAGGTTGTTAAATAGGTTCTTATCTTCTGGATTAAAAAAAAAAACACAATGTAGATAACATAGTTTAGTAGTATTCGAGCTTCGTCCCTCATGAAGCAGCCAGTTTTTCCCTATACCTCATCTAAATTTTATATCATGACATTTTTACGATGAGAAGGACGCTTAAAACTTTGCGTGACCAAGAGCTCCGCTTGCCAGCGCACTCGTTTCCTCAGTGTGTAAACACAGAATCGAATTAGGTTGGAGAAAATTTGGCCACCAAAGGTGACGAAACTTATTTTCAAGATCTGCCAATATATATTAAAAAAAGAACTAATATCGCATGATGATCTGGCACACGCAGACAACCTGAACTCCATAGTTGTCATGTAAGAGCCTAACACAATCGTCAATAGCTGAGCCAACATGTAAAGGGTCAGAGTCTGTTAAATCCCAACTGCATTATAACAATCTGCGGTCGAAAAGACTGGATAACATTCAAGTCGAGTTTCAGCGTTTTGGAAACAGTGCGTACGGCCACCGACTCCGTGCCATTTCTTTCAAGTATAGCCTGCGAGGCAAGCGTTCCTGTTGGACTGAAGAGCTTTGAAACGATTTTCTGCAAACTGCCCCGCGAAAGTTGGGGCAAGAGACTGAGGGAACGCTTGCAAGAAGACCCCCTATTTCTGAAAAACGCCGACCTTTTAATGGTTGACTTGACACACGCTGATTGACTTCTTATTAACAAATTAGCCAATAACAGATAATCGTGTTAACACAAGTTGACTTCCGTCCAAACAAACCGAGGCACCGAGGAATCGAAACACACCCAAGCGATCGATGCAGAATTTGTTAGCGTGATTTTTAAAGTTAAATTTGTAACGGCAGCTTCTCAGCCGGGTACGACTGGTCATGTTTCTTCCGAAAATTTGTTTAAACCCTCGAAAACAAAAGAAACTTGCGGACAAATTGTAGCTGATATTTGCAGAGTGGTTGGAAAGAAGCTGTCGAAAACAACAGCCAATTTTCAGAACGTGTCAGCAACCCGTGCGCTCGTAAAATACGAAATTTAGGAACATAACTTGTACAGAGTTCGATGGGTAGTAAGGCCGTTAAATGAAAAAAATCCACAAAAACTGACCATGAAACCATTTAAGAGGTTTTAGTTTAAAGCTAGCTAAAACAATTTCAGTGCGACTTCCTGGATATTTCTTGGTGAAATCGTTACGAAGTCGTAGATGAAATAGCAAGTTAAGGTGCTTTAAAAAATCGCATGACTCTACAGACGAGCCGCTTTCTTCTCACAATAAGAGAAGATTTAACAGGGGAGCTGCGTAATTGTCTTCATCTTGTTTCAATCCATGACATAGGACTCAAGATTACATTAGGCAAGGAATTTGGCGAATACAGTTTATTTCCTTGATCCTGAAACATATGGATTCTGAATAGTTCGCAACCATTTTATAAATTCATCCTGCGTAAATATAAAGTATCTTTTGCAAGCAAACGAAAAGCCTACTTCAGTCCAGTCCAAACTGTTCGTCAAGAATAAGCACTACCAAAGTTTTGTTAAATAACGAATCTTTTGCTTTTAATGAATTATGGAGACGCTTAATTGTCCACAGCGGCTTCAGCTGACGCGTAAATAATACTGAATTTTCCTTGATGGATTTCGTCCGAGCAGTCTAGATTGTCATGTAAATCACAGGCTGTCATTTCCATACAATTTACCTCAACCATTTACTTGATCGCGTATGAAGCTTTGAAATGGAGAAATCACGATGATACTCGAGCAGCCTGTTCTTGGTTTTTTTTTAAATGTTGAACTCCGCACCTGGAAAATTAAGCTTTTTCCGAATTCTGTTGGCAAAACGGCCATTACATCTATACAGTTAAAGAGATTGCGTAATGACAGTTCTTGTTCCCTTTTCAATGTAAAAGCGAGAACCGATTCGCTTAGCTTGAACACACGATTCAAATTCTTTCACACCTTCCGCCATTGTCTTTGTCACGCTGGAACTAACAAGAAATATTTTGGTGGAAAATTTATCACCTGTCAATCATTGTGACTGTGCCGGACCAATCAGAAGCTCCCGTTCGTGGGCGAACGGGTTTTCCAAAAATAGGGGGTCTTCTTGCAAGCGTTCCTTTAGTCTCTTGCC
>NW_027179706.1:37500-57500 GCF_036669935.1 Montipora foliosa | reverse complement strand
AGCTTCCATCTCCAATTTTCTTAGTTCGCGTTCTTGTCGCCTAGTTTCTCTCTCTTCGTCTTCTCTTCTTTTATCTTCTTCAAGTAATCGACGCCTCTCTTCTTTTTCTTCTTCAAACCGCCTACGCTTTTCTTCTCTTTCTTCCTCCAAAAGTCTTCGTTTTTCTTGTTTTTCTTCCTCTTCCCTTCTTCGTTCTTCTTCAAACTGTCTGCGTTTCTCTACAAACTCGAGCAGCTTTGCTCCTTCCAATCCAAATTCTTTTCCCATCTGCAAAAGCTTTTCCATTTCCATAGCAGAATTTCACAGCAAAAACACAATATACTCTCTTTGTACAGTTCTTCTTACTCTTTTTGTAACTCCCTCTTGAATTGTCCTTTCCTGGTTTCTGTAGTCAGCAAACAAATGAATTCCTCTCCCGGACAGGCCCCCAATGTTACGAGTTCGTATGTTTTGAGGAAAGTTAGCTTGCAGACTAAACTGAACGCAGGGTTGTCGGAACAACAACAAGAAGATTTATTCCAAAGTGAACGTAGTTTCCACGAAGTAAAACTCTGAACAACACGTATTCGACAAACTTACACGGCCTCCGCCAACTTGAATGCACACAGCTTCCGTCACACTTGAATAAACACGGCTAACGCCAACTCTCTTCGCTTGTGAAAAACTAGTTAGAAAAACACTCCGCTTGGACTCGTCTACTTATATACTCTGACAATAAACTTCTAGAACTTTCTAAATTAGTAATCACTCTAATTATAGAAAGATTACAAAACACACCGATTTAGAAACGCTTACGTACAAACCTAAATATAAACAAACTACGAACTCTCGCGAAGCTTCTAGACAGTAACGCTAGTCACGCAATGCTATTTTTCGTAACAAAGAGATACCGGTTGCAGTGAAATTGTGGTCAAGAAGGACCTTGTTGCCGAGGATCAGTTCACAGGAGACTTTAACGTCATGTTGCTTATTGAAAACACAACGAGGAAGGTGCCTATAGCAAGAATTTATGTTGATACGCCTTATCTTAAGGGTCATGTAGAAGCGCAGTGCCTTTCAGATCCAATCTACGACCTAATTATTGGTAATGTACGTAATACAAAGGACCCACAGAATCCAGATTCCAGGTGGCAAGAGGCTTGTGCAGTAACTACCCGAAGTCAAGCCAAGAAAATGGAGAACGCACGACCTTAAAGGTGCCTAGTACTCGTGAAAGCCATATTGTAGATAGAGAGAAGCTCAAGCAGATGCAGCGAGAAGATGAGAGTCTGCGTAAGTACTGGGATCGAGACGGTGTGCTAGTGGAGGGTCAGGCGAAGATTTCATTTGAAGAAAAATCTGGAATACTGTACCGCCTGTACAAGCACCCTTACGTGAATGGTGGTAAACCGCTTAAAGAAGTAGTTATGGTACCTGAGAAGTTGAGACGCCCCATAATGGAAGTAGCTCACGGATGGATCATGGGCGGTTACATGGGCATCAAGAAAACAACAGACAAGATCCAGAGGGCATTTTATTGGCCTGGAATTCAAGGTGACATAACCCGATTTTGCAAGGCCTGTGACGTTTGTCAGAAGACCGTCAGTAAGGGATCAGTGCCGAAGGTACCGTTGGAGAAGATGCCACTGATTGATAAACCCTTTAAGAGAGTGACAATAGATCTTGTTGGTCCTATCAGTTCCCCGAATCAAGGAGGACACAGATATATTTTGACACTGGTAGATTTTTCGACTCGCTACCCTGAGGTTGTGCCAATAAAGAACATTGACACACAGATTGTAGCAAGAAATTGGTAGATATCTTCAGCCGTCTAGGAGTACCCGAAGAAATCCTGAGTGATCTGGGTACGCAGTTTGTTTCTGACTGCATGAGAGAAGTCACCCGACTACTAAGCATTAAACAGCTTACAACAACACCCTATCACCCGATGTGTAACGGTTTGACGGAGAAGTTCAACGGAACGATGAAGTCTATGCTGAAGAAACTGTGTAGTGAGCAGCCGCAAGACAGTGGCATTGCTATATAAACCGCTCTTGTTCGTTTATCGTGAAGTTCCCCACTAAGAGTCCACTGATTTTTCACCGTTCGAGCTGCTATATGGAAGAGCTGCTAGAGGACCAATGGCTATACTCAAACAGCTGTGGACGAAAGAAGTTGACGAGCCTGAGGTAAAGAACAGTTACCAATACGTTTTCCAGTTACGAGAGAAGTTAGTAGATACCCTTAAACTCGCCCATAGTGAATTGGAGAAAGCCCAGCAGAAAGAAAAGCACTATTACGACCACAAATCTAAAGTTAGGATGTTCGAGTCAGGTGAGAAAGTGCTTGTACTGCTACCTACCGACCATAACAAGCTACTTATGCAGTGGAAGGGCCCCTTTGAAGTTAGTTCTTTAGTAGGTCTCAATGACTACAAAGTGAAAGTAAAAGGCAAAGAGAAAGTTTACCACGCTAACCTTCTTAAAAAGTACTTTGTACTCCACTTTTGGTGGAGTAGGCGCTACGTGTATAGACGATGCTGTCGACTGTGGAGTTAAAGCTGACGATGCAGAGGGAGAAAAAGTTGATTTTTTAGAGCTTGGTGGATATGTAGCCAAGGAATCGATCGAGGATGTTAAAACCGGACCAAATCTGACGGATGAGCAACGGAATGAATTTACGGATCTGGCTAAACAGTTCACGAATTTGTTTACTGAAGCACCAGGTGCAACAGATCTCGTTCAGCAACATATTATACTCATTGCAGACGAGCCGGTTAGATCAAGACCTCACCCAGTACCTTATAGCATCACAGAATCACTGAGAAAAGATATTGCCGGCATGATCAAAATGGGAGTTATTAGAGAGTCCAGTTCTCCGTATGCGTCACTTGTGGTAGTAGTGCTGAAAAAAGACAACGCAAATCGCGTGTGCGTTGATTATCGGAAATTAAACAAACTAACTGTATTTGATCCCGAGCCTATGCCAACTGCTGAACATTTGTTTCGGAAGCTTAGTGGAGACAAGTTGTACTCAAAAATTGACTTTAGCAAGGGATATTGACAGATAACAATACCAGAGGAGGACATACAGAAAACGGCGTTCGTAACACCTGACAGGACCTACGAGTTCTTGAAGATGCCGTTTGGAATGATCAACTCGGCAGCAACACTGAAGCGTGCAATGAAGAAGTTGCTAGAAAATCTACTTGATGTCGATTTCTACTGGGATGATATATTGGTTCACATCCGTACGTGGGAGGAACATATTAGAGCCCTAAGAGAGCTACTTTCGCGCCTTGTAAAGCGGGGTTGACTATTAGACCTACTAAGTGCCTATTCGGAGTAAACAGTGTGGATTTCCTAGGCCATCGACTGGAGCAAGAAGTGATTGGTTTACATCAGGATAACGTGCAGAAAATTAAAGATACCCCAAGGCCAAGTACAAAGAAACAGGTGCAATCATTTATGGGTCTAGCAGGATACTACATAGATTTCATCCCCAACTTTGCAGCGATCGCAGTGCCCTTATCTGATCTCACATGGAAAGGCCAACCCAATAAACTTGAGTGGGGTGAAGCACATGAGAAAGCCTACCGAACAATCAAGTCTTACCTAACAAGTGAGCCTATTCTACGACTCCCCGATCCAGCTAAACCCTATTTCTTAAGGACGGACGCCTCCAACAGTGGAAACGGTGCAGTATTAATGCAGAAACATTATGAGAAGTTGTTTCCCGTTTGCTACGCAAGCAAGAAATTGACAAGTGCAGAAACGAACTACTCCACAATTGAGAAATAATGCCTAGAGATTGTATGGAGTATCAAGAGATTTCATCTTTATTTGTACGGAGTTTCTTTTGTTCTTCAGACGGACCATGAACCCTTAAAGTACACGAGAAGTGTTAAGTTCGCCAACGGACGTCTTATGCGTTGGGCTATGTTTTTGCAAGTTAATCATTCACAGTTGAAGCCATTAAGAGGAATAAGTTTATTGACATTGAACTGCCCCGTATTTGGCAATTTTTCTTGTTACTGAGTTGCCGTATGGCAATCCCAGTCGGAAAATGGGTAGATTATTTTTTTATTGTTTTTTTCCGTGTCGGTAAACGTCTTGCCTGTCACTCCCCTGGTAAGTGGTGTCTTTGTGCATAGAGCCCTCTGCGCGTATTTTCTTAAGATCGAGAGGGTAGTGGAAATGCGTAGATTTCTCTGGTGGACACAGGAGAATCATTAACTTAGCCTGCAATGGCGTTGAAAGTCATGTAACGCGAATGGTGTTTTAGTGGATCTTTGAATAAAATATACCCTTATGAAGCTCAATAATGGAATATCAGTTGGATAAACTAGACAGGCGGTGAAAACCAACACCTGGAATCTCAAAAGCGACGAGTAATGGACTTCGACAACAATCAATCGCCCGTCGAGCCGAAATGAAAGTGAGCTGTATTTCTAAAATAATATTTAACCAAGTGTGCTGTTATGTAGAACACTGAGACCAAATGGAAAATTCTCTGGTAACTTATGGGTTCAACAAAGACAGAGAACGAATCGAACACCTTAAGTGGATCTGTGATCAACTCTGCACAGTCTTCAGGTAAAAAAAATAATTGGAAATGTAACAGCCAAGAATTATTTGAAAGAAAGCTTGTCGTGTATTTTGTGCTTCATTATTTAAGGAAAGGGTTCTTCATGGAAACGGTTTGATCCTGAAATTTAGTTTGTTGCTATATTGCGCATATTTGACACGATTGAGTTTCTTCTCTTCACCCACGTAATGAAATAGAAGGGGTTTTTGCCTCTAATAGCAAATATGTTGTTTGTTTCAAAAAATTGTTCGCTGGAAAAGGTGGCCTTTATGAATTCATCATGTTTTATGATATGTGATATGCGAGCTTAAGTGGATAGTTTTTTTATGGCAATAGTAAAGCATTTTCTTGTCAAAATGAGGTTAGCGTCTTCTGGTGTGTTAACTGAATTAAATCGTGAGTTTGTATTTGCCGTCTGCCGCGTAACCTTGATTTCTACTCTCAAAATTACCTCCAGAACCTACTTTTTGCGTAGAATAAGCTTTTAGAATGATGTTCTTGTTTTGCATAAAGCAAGCTAACAAAATATGTACCTTGCTGAGTTCGCATTTGTTAGAGTTCATAGTATTTTCGGTGCGATGCTTCTGTTTAATCAGGGGTACATTGTTTTGGTCTCCCATCCAAACACTAACCCCGCTGAACCCCTAGGGATTAACTTCAGTGAACTTTGGTATTACAAAGCTGTCAGATGCTCAGAGGGCACGTCTAAACTTGTGATGAAAAGAAGTTGCGCGGGAACTCAAAAATTATCAACATGTCAGCCCAGAAGCCAATGTTTCTCGCTTCTGTTTTATTTGTTATTTTTCAGAGACCGGAATGCTGTAGTTCAATACCACACAATTCAGTGCCTTCTGATTTTCTCTAACACGTACCACAGGCAACCCAGTGTATGCTTCACGGAAGCATCTCGTTTAGGATAAATTTAGGAAATTTCTTCTGAGAGGGGGTTATGTTACGAAAAACAGCATTGCGTAACTAGCGTTATTTTCTAGAAGCTTCCCGAGAGTTCGTATGTTTATATTTGGGCTCGTGCGTAAACGTTTCCAAATCGGTGTGTCTTAAAATCTTTCTATAATTAGATTGTTTACCCTTTTAGAAAGTTCTAGAATCTCATTGTGAAAGTAGATAATCAAGCGAGTCTGAGCGATGTTTTTAACTAGTTTTCACAAGCGAAGAGAGTTGGCGTTAGCCGTGTTTAGTCAAGTGTGACAGAAGCAATGTTTATTCAAGTTGGCGGAGGCCGTGTAAGTTTATCGAGTACGTGCTGTTTAGAGATTTACTTCGTGGGAACTACGTTCATTTTGGAATGAAACTTCTTGTTGTTGTTCGGACAACCCTGCGTTCAGTTTAGTTTGCAAGCTACCCATCCTCAAGAACATTCGAACGCGTAACAGCAATGACGAGCAATAATTATTATCAAAATCAAAATGACAGTTCTGTCAAGGTATACAGTGATATGCTCCCCAACACAGGGTTTTTTTGTTTGAGCAATCCACCCCTCATCTCTTATTAATCTGATTTGAGTTGTTCATTAATTTTTTTGTTTGTTTTCCTTAACAAACAAATTTGGCTCTATTGAGAGCCTTCTCAATGGCCCTCTTTGGTAAATGTATGGATATTTTCTGGAATCACACAATGCAAAACAAAAGCCTTCAAAACGCAGGTCTCTACCAAAACATGACACTGTGTTCCCTTGATTCATAAAGCAATACTCAGGCTGTAAGTCATCTCAAAATTATTAAATTATGGATAAATGGTAATGTAATAAAAATGTGATTTGTTCATTTTGAAGACTCCAAACGATGTCATGTATTAAAAACTCAATTTAACGGTTCCCTTGAATTAAATTGGCAATTTGAACATATACCCATAAAACGTCTGAAAAGGTGAGACTGCAAGAAAACAAGGTTACCAAAATAATCATATCACCTAACCAAAGAAATTAGAAGACTGACAGGTACATGTAAAAGTCATATGTAGCTTCTGGTTGGCCAAAGCTTTCCTTAAAAGCCCTAATGTTTTCCTTTTTTTTTGTAATTCTGCATGAAATAACATGAGATGTGGGACACCGGCTCACAGTCTTGGCGATGTGTACCTCACCCCCATCAACAAACAGTACTGTACTGTATTACATAATTACTAAAATTTTCAACTTTGACACTATTAGACTTATAATGTGTGAAGAAACAGAAGGTTTTAATTAATGTAATGTTTACCGTTTGTTTTTCAAAACTTATAAAGAAGATGGCCACTTATTTTGATTCAAATGTTTTATTTCTGCAGTTGGTACTCACAATAATTATAAAAATGACACTTATAAATAAATTTACTCTGAGATTTTTGTATTGAAATGTAAAACTTTGCTTGATGAATAAGCTCTTATCACAAACCCTTTCAAGGAATGGGCTCATTAAGTTCAGTGGCGTAACAATTCACTCGCAGTGCTTTTGTTACACGTTCCACTGCCACTGGCCATGGTCGTTCACTTCAGATCCCTTCGTCGAGTGTTCTACAAAAGAAAACTTAGAATTTGTAGCGACCAGAAGGACTAACACTAAACGGACCGGTTGATAACTGCCAATATCTTCTCTACAGCTCTTCGCCTTACACTGACAAATATTGAGAGCTGCCATAACTTGCTTCCACTTCACCGTGCAAAGAGCTGTCAAGGTGTAATATTTTTCTCTCAAGCTCCCTCAAGACCTTTACTTCGCTGGACGCTTCAAGTTCTAGAAGAAAACTTTCACGGAACAAATATCTGGGCTGCTTGTGTTTCTTGTGTTTTTCTTCTTCTTGTGCTGTTCCACCACAGTAAGAAAGGCGTTTCTAAAACGAGGGTATGGGTAAGACTAAGGGTGAGGGTAAGGGCAAGGATACGAATACATAAAGTATCGTAAACATCCATAAAAGCTAACCTTAGGCCTAATTAGGCCTAAACAAAAGTTTTGAGGCCTAAGGTTAGCTTTTATGCATGTTTAGGATACTTTCTGTATTCGTAGTGTAGCAGTGTGGCCAAGTGGTAAGGGCGCTTGCCTTGAGATCCGGAGATCCCGGGTTCAAGACCCGCTCTGACCACTCGCTGAATTTGTTCCTGGTAGTCCCTGGTTCAACTTCCCAGCTGCACTTGTTAATCACTCTTAACAGTTGTTGTTGTTGTTGTTGTATTCTGTTGTTTCTTTGATTGCGTCATTGGCCCTGAAAAGCCCCTATGGGGAGTGGTCAATTAAGTATGTAAGTATGTGTATCCTTACCTTTACCCTCACCCTTGGTGTTACCCTTACCAGCGTCCTAGAAACGGTGCAGTAAGAAGCAGAAGTATCACATTCTGAGGGAACGTTTTCGCTCGACGGCTGAACACCACAAAGCTTACGCTTTCTCTATTACTTTGCGGTATGGAATTACCTGAAACATTTTGCGAAATTCCTGAGGACTTTTTCCCGGTACTCTTTTCAATATTGATTCCGAAGTCTAGACGCCTGTATTCCACTTGAGAAAGCCACAATTAAATATTCAACAACGCCATTTCACAATGTCATGTTGGCACGCTCCAGTGATTTGTTATGACGTCGTGCTCAACACTTGCGCACGTCTCGGGAAACCGACTTCCGTTTACTATAAATAAGTTTAGTGATAAGGGCATATCCCGGCCAACGCCCCTACTCTGCCTCTATGTCCCTCATTTTCTCTTGACCGTCCGTACGTCCACTCCTCCATGTCTGCCAATGTGACCAATATCACGCTGGTTTACAGCACACATCTTTGATATGGCAATTCCATGTTATGGTCAATTGACAGCTGTCAAACAAGGTATTCGCTGACCAGTGTCTCGTGACCATATCGCGGGCTCGGTTCTAGCTCATCGAGGTTAGCTGTTTTTTTGAAGTTGACTGTTGACCGACAGAGCGCAAAAACCGCTGATTGGCTGGAGAATAATGACGTAAAATGGCTTTTTTTCGCGTAACTGCGCCTGCGCAAACTCTAAAGATTCGAAGTGATCGAGACGATCGAGACAGTGAGCGATCGAAGTGGAGAATAACACTCTAGCATTTGTCAAATTTTGTGGAAAGTTAGACGACTCATACCCTGGGTGCCTGAGGAATTTTTTTTCAAGGTCGGAGAAAACACTCTGCGATTCCAAATCAACGGTCGAGGACACACGATTGATTACTTCGCAAGTCTGCATGTCAAGTAGCAATGCGTCCTCTTGTATCATTTTGTTGGTTTTGGCTACTGTAAATTTTCTTGACATGGGGTGTTGGTCTGCCCCCAGATTATTTAAAAATCTTACAGAAACCAGCGAACTGGCAACGAAATTCTTCTTTGTTCTCGGGAACTACAGGAGCAACTCGGTCTTGATGGACGAAAGGTTTTTGCTTTTGAAAATAAGTTTGGCTGGCCGTTGTATGTTATTGAGGACTGTAACGCGGTCATACAACTTTGATCGTATAAAATCGTCCACTGGGTTTCTTGCTGTAGGTGAACTGTGAGTGAACTTCAGCCACAAAGTTGAATTTTCTTAACACCTGGGATTTACAATTTCCACGTCACGTAACCTTGACTGTTAAATGCCATCGATCTGTGCGAGGTTTTTGTTGCTGTTCCTCGCAAATATTTTTGCAGAAACCATTCCAGGAAATCTGCAGCAAAGCGTCTTCCACTCAGTGTTTGGCAATATTGTCCTGATCAGTTGTGGAACAGCCCAGAAAAGTACATTACTTTAACAGAGTAACCATGTTGGTCAACTTTTTCATATTTCTAAGTTTGCAAAACGGCTACAAAAACACATGTGCAGCAAAGCTTTGGAAGCATGCAAACACTTCAGGTACATTACATAATAATAATAATAATAATAATAATAATAATAATAATAATAATAATAATAATAATAATAATAATATAATAATAGCCTTACAGCTTTAGTTAGATGCGTACCCCTGACTGAAAGTTGTTTAACACTAAAAATTAGTATGAACACCAAATAATAATTATTAACAATTATTGTTTCGCCGAAGGTAAGGTGAATATCGGTTAATGAAAACCGAGATGAACTTGAGGTTTTTATTCACCAACGTTCCTAAAGTCTGAGGGAATATCGGAAACAATAATTTAAATTTGCCTGACAATAGAAGCGACTCAATTTCTTAGTAAATGATGCCATCATGCAAATCGCCTATTACATAGTTGATTATTTGAATAATACACATTTTCTTTAAAACAATTAATTTATTCGTCTGTCACCTAAACAAAACAGCTTGTGGCTATTTTGAAAAAACCGCCTCGGTGATTATCACGTAATAATAATCATCTCAATGACAAGCAATCAGTGCAGAGAACTTTCAGTAATTATACTAATAAGCATATAATTCCTATAGCACAAGACAATAATGAACAATAATATTATAATTCCATGAGTGCATGTTGATATGAGATCAACAACTCAATCAAATCCATTCATTATTGTTTTATTAAATTTTCATTTGATTCTTAACACTTGGACATATTTAAAGGCAATCAGTTTCCAGCGTGGTAACACTTGGCGCAATCAGTTTCCATATTATGTCATACTGTATAAGAGCTGTTAACTGAGAGTAAGTGAACCAATCAGAAAGCGAAAAACACAGTATCCGTGGTTCAAAATTTCATAATGTAAGGTATTATCTTTCCCCTTGTGCTTACTGTGTCATTATTCACTTTCTGTGTAATGGTTTTATCATTGTTTTTGTTTGTAGGAAATGGTAGCCATACCTGATTTATGAAGAAACTGAAGTTGTGCAGTAGTACAGCAACTTACTTTTACTCTCTGCAGATTAGCTTTCTTGGTTCACGGAAAACCCTTTGCATTATTGTAAATACATTCTTAACACTTGGACATAGTTTCCAGCGTGGTAACACTTGGCGCAATCAGTTTCCATATTATGTCATACTGTATAAGAGCTGTTAACTGAGAGTGAGTGAACCAATCAGAGAGCGAAAAACACAGTATCCGTGGTTCAAAATTTCATAATGTAAGGTATTATCTTTCCCCTTGTGCTTACTGTGTCATTATTCACTTTCTGTGTAATGGTTTTATCATTGTTTTTGTTTGTAGGAAATGGTAGCCATACCTGATTTATGAAGAAACTGAAGTTGTGCAGTATTACAGCAACCTACTTTTACTCTCTGCAGATTAGCATGCTCTCATTGGTTACTTCAAGGCCACATGACATCTAACAAAAACACTTTTGTCGTTCAAAAGTCTCTGAGCGGGCAACAGTGCAAAATCTATGACGTCAGAGGGTAACAGTGCACTGTTGCCTGCAAATATTGATCGACGACCACCGTTGCTGTTCCCATTGCACGTTTTCCTATTTGTGCTATATAACAAATCACTTAATGACTGGTCTCTCAGGAAACAGTTCATTTTGTTTCCCTCGTCTGCGCCTCAGGGGAATATTGAAATTTTTAGGGAAACGAAATGAACTGTTTCCCTCGGGACCAGTCATTAAGTGTTTACTGTTGGAATAATAGCAAAATTATTGACCTTGGGTGTTTGGTGACACAGCTACATTGTAAAGCATAACCATTATGAAAATGATATCTGTTTTACCTTATTATAGTGACCTAACTTTTTGGTGTGGTTTTACTCACAGGTCTTAGAATAGGCCAAAAGCAATTTGAGAAATTCATGGGGTTGTGCATCGTGTTCAATGCAGTTTGTTCTGTGCATGTAAATAGTAATATGAAATGAAACATGTTTAGTGGCACTCAATATAATGCTAAGCAGTGTACTGCTGTCAGTGGTGTGCGTGTCTTGGTGAAGGGGGGGGGGGGGGGGCGGGGGGGGGGGTTAGTACTGCAAAGGCATTGGCATGTCATTGTTGTAATGAGCTAAACCCAAATACTTAACTTCATGTTTTTTTGTGAAAGTTTTTGTTTTCGTTCTCGATTTTTCTCTGCTTAATATCCAGCTCCTGCTTTTGATCCTTGAGGGTTTTCTACCTGTATGACTATTTCTGTGTAACTTAGTGCTTCAGTTCTCTTGGCAGATTTTTGGCACTGACAAAGAAGGGGGCGTAGAATCTATATCGAGGGGTAGGGGAAATTCAATTCAGGGCCGATTATTATTGCAACTATTGTAATGTTATTGCATCACTCACCTTCATTGGTGAAATGTATTCATCCATGTGGCAAATTCTGTAGTCTTTGTGAGCCAGTAGCGAGTGAATAAAAATTTTCTAGTGTGGTGAACCGTTTTGCTGGCATCAACAGCCAAAAAAAGCGCTTTGCACATTGAACTAGAGCACCTTTGCTGACATTCTCAGTCTCTAAACGGAAAAAGCAGCTTATTTTGTTGAATAAACTTAACTCGCCCTTTGCAAAGAGTCCCATAAACTTGAAAAAGCACACAATCCCCCGGTAGTCAGATGCGACAGATGACATATTTTATTTTTAGTTACACAGAACATAGCAATGAACGTTGTTAAAGGGAAGAAAATAACAGGGTTTGTTGTCAATATTTGCCGCTGTTTAATATAACAGACAGCCGCTCTGTCGCCTTGGCTTATAAAGCGAGAAAACTTACATTGTATGAACAATGTCGACAAGATATTAACTCGAAGTTAAAAACATACATGTACGCTATATGCATTTCAGGACAACTTACGACCCCAAAACCACACAAACTATATCGAGTGGCGTGAAAGTATAAGGCACTGGACTTCGCTTTTCTGTGTAAAACCAGTTACAACTGTGAAGACGAACACTAGCGGTAAAAAAACCTGCTTCTCTTCAAACTTCGATTTGAAAAAGTCTCTCTTGGTGTATGAAATCGGAATTCCACCTTTAAACACCTCTCAAAAATTTTCATATCAACGAAAAAAAAGTCATATTTGATATGTTTCGCGAAAATAATTTACCTCCAACATATCTCTGTTCTGAGCTTAAAGAGTAACCGACCACCTTAAGAAACGCAAAACTCTAAACAACGAACGTCAAATGAAGCTTCGAAGCTCTTCAAAAACTCTATTGCTTTAGGCGAACTGGTTTTGGTCCGATCTCTTCCCTGACGGCTCTGAAGCATCGTTGAATGATGGCAGATTCAGATCATCTTTTTGCAAATTTTCTCAGAGAAACGTCAGCGGCGTGACAGCCTCCACAATGACGTGGTGGATTTTGATTTGTCGCCCGCCATTTTGAAAATGGAATGGCGGCAACACAAGTGTGATTCTAGTGGGCATGTCTAGCGGTTTTTGCGCTCTGTCCTGTTGACCAGGTACTGGTTTTCGATTGGATTGCAGGCTCAAACCAGTTTAACTCACCTAAACATAGACGAGGCTTGATTTATCACGCGCTTACTGTGGCTCGACCCGGCTACACGGCCATACTATGTCAACTAAAGCTTAACAGTCAACGCTTTTCGTGCTCAGGTGGAAAACAGTTTGGAAAATATTTTCTCTCTGCATTTTTTTCTGGTTTTAATCCAGTTTGACACAATGTCATAGACCACTTTCATAAATGGCGACCACTTTTCCATTCTTTTGTCTTTATGTTAATTAGACCTACTCCCCTCATTTTGAAACAAATGTTCTTTTGAATTTTTTTCGTCGTAGCGAGGCTAGTTAGGCTTATTAGCATTAAAACAAAAGAATATTTTATTTGGCCGCCATTATGAAAGAGGTCTATGATAGCTGTGGTCCACACTGGTGGCTATGCAGTTATTCAAGTCCAGCATCGGAGAGATATAAACTTAAGGCTGTGTGTTTATTTTTAATTTGTTTAGAGCTGCTTTTTTCTCTGTATTGCAATTTTCGGCATATCCTTAGAAGCTCTGATAAGGTTGCATGATGCCTGGGAGAACTGCTTTTTTCTCTCTATTGCGAATTTTTGGCAATCTTTAGAAGCTCAAATAAGGTTGCACGATGCCTGGGAGAACTATGACTAGAACAGAAACGAAAAAAGAGAGAAAGAGAAGGAGAACGACAAAACAGAATACCAGTAATAGCTCAAACTTGGTGGAACAAGTTACTCCACAAATTATTTTCTTGGGCACTAAACAGTTGTCATTTTTACGGATACCTTATTTTAAGTGGATGCGTATTTTTAATGGTGCATGTTAGAAAAAATCAAACATTTTCAAATTTTAGCTGCACAGCCCAAAAACGGATTTTGATCAATTTTTTTTTCAGATGTACCCTATTATGTCTCTAAATGCACTGTAAAGTTTTTTAAGTCGTGTGTTTTTATTTTGGAGAAAATGCGAATTTAAGAGTTAGTGTCGAAATCACCATTAATTCCGCAGCAAAATAGAGAAGGCTGCGGTAGTGTATAATTTTAAGCAAAAAGTGATGAATGTAACCTTGAAAACTGATGTGTCGATGTAGAAATTGAGAGTACAATGAGAGTAAGCAAGCACGCAGTTCAGGTCTGGGTACGACTTCCATGCTTATTTCCTGCGAAAGAAATTCGTGGGAAGGATGGGTATGACTATCCTAAAACTCGATATAAGTCAAACTTAACACCAATTTATTCTTACAGCACTACTGGTCTGCTGTTATGTTCCTTCAGGCCAAAGCTATTGGTTTATAGGCGGTGCGTCTAAAACCGCACATCAACCAAACTTTACCGGAAAATCACTAAATGTCACGTGAACTCGTGTAACATTGGGTTTGAAGGAATACGGAATGCGGTTCCCAGCTGCACGGGAAAGTTTTTTATGGCACAGATATTCAGTTTGTGATACTATGAGTTTACCAGGAAAAGGTTGAGCCAATTTGGCCATAAAAAGAGAATGTCATCATGGCTAAAGTGAACTGACGCTGGTACATGAACGCATTGAATAGTAATCGGATGTACACCAACTGTTGGCTGACATTATTGATGTGATTTGTGGTAAAATTGGAGGTTCTAAACAACAGCAAAGTCATAAACAGGTAGGAAGTATTGTAACAGTTGCAATTTTTGCCGTAAACAAGTTGAAACAAGAACTTCTAAGTGACTCGATGAATATGCAAATTAGGACGTTTGATGTCGAAAGGTCAAAAACACATGAACTTGGTGACTTGTTTATACGCAGCGCGTATACAATTGCCCAAAGAAATTTTTATATCACTTGAAAGCTGATCACTTAGAGAGTTAACGGTGTAAATATCGTTAGCTTTTGAGCTTTATCGCATGTTGAAAAACGATGCGGTTTCAGGGGTACCTTCAGTCAAGTAAAACCAGACGTCTTGAAGTTGAAATTATTTCGGGTGCTAGCCGTGATTCAAATTTTTAAAAAACCACTTAAACCAGATATCGAGATACCACAGAAGAGCTTTTAGGAGGTTTCGAGCTGATACGAATTGGTTTTGGTAGCGAAACTTTACAGCAAAGTAAGCGCTAATTTCTGCGGAAAAAAATGATGATTTCGACACGAACTCTTAAATTCGCATTTTCTCCAAAATAAAAATACACATGGCTTAAGAAACTATACAGTGCATTTAGAGACATAATAGGCTACATCTGGACAAAATTTGAGGAAAATCCATTTTCGAGCTGTGGCCACCTTTTGTTCGATTTTTGTGGACATGCAATTCTTAAAAAGTGGTTTAATTGGTTTTTCCTTTGTTCAAAAATGAAACTCAAATTTTTATTTTCAACTGGAATTAAATAAAAATTATCTGTACTCTTTTGGACGTAAAGAAATAGTTGATTTGTTTGTTTGTTTTGCTCTAAAATAACAACACTTTACAAACAACAACACTTTATTAACAGGTTACCATTTACATGGAGTCATTTCCGCCCGCAAATACCAGGTGGGAGAATTTTTGAGGAGGTAAACAAAGGCACCGTATGCACTCTGGGTTCAGAAAAAATGCGTCAACCGAAGGACACGGCTTTGCAGCTCTAAGATTTTTTGTAGATGGGATTTAGCAGCTTGACCCCAAGAAGCCAAACCATAAGACAGGTAGGGTAGTATCAAAGAGCGATAAATACTTAATAAAGAAGTAAAAGGGACGAGGTGCCTAAGACGTGCAATAACTCCAATAATTCTACTTATTTTTGGTGCGACATAGTCAATGTGGTGTTTCCAGCTCAAATGATTGTCCAGTAAGAAACCTAGATATTTAACATAATCCTTACATTAAAGGGAAGTAAAACAGAGATTATTATTATCAAACATTTGAATATCGACCGGTTGGTCCATCTTACGTTGGTAAAGACGAAAAATAACAAAGTTTGACTTTTTAGCGAGCAAACGTGCAAGTGCTTTTCGATGTACCTCGACTATAACAAGAAAAAATTGCCTTTATGTTATAAACACGTAATGGCAATGAGGTCTCTTAAAATTACGGATAAATAACGCCAGCTTGTGTTTTGAAAAGTTTGTTTAACGCTCCTACAGTTAATTTGTTGGAGTGGATCTTGTTGGAAGTTTGTCCTTTCTTGGTTGCATTGCCGTATTTTGCCGATTCTTGTCCAAGCCAAGCTGGCATATTTCAATGATTTACCGCAAAATGTGAATGATCTCGTTTCCAGAGGTAAAGTGGAAAAAACAGAACATCAGTAAAACTCTTTTTTGACCTTGAACTGACAAAGTTTCCTGACGGTTTCTAGTTTTAGCGCGATTCCTATTCGCCGGATATTGACAGTTGACTCTTAAATGGCTTTTTCCTTTTTCATTCGTTCGCTAAGAATGTGCTTGTTTTCTTTTAAAACTCATGCGATTCAAGAAAAAAAATCATTGCCAAACTGGTGAATTCCAAAGTAAACTTCGCTTGAAAAACCGATATCGCACTCATCGCTTCGTGATTCATGCGATATCGGGTTTTTGCATGAAATTTACCGTGGAATATCTCTAGTTAGGAAATGCATTTTTCTACGGAAGAAAGCGAAGAAAATGATTTGATTAAGTAGTAGTCGCAAACACCAAAACGCGAAAAATTCGAAAACCTTTTCTGTTCACTAACCCTACAGGCAGTAAGAATAAATAACCAGGGAGTTCCGCCTTTAGGCTTGGCTAAATGTACGTATTATTTTTGTCGGGCACCCTCACAATGACCTTGGTGTGCCTGTGGATAGGTCAGATGGTTAATGGTCATGGATTCAAGTCCTGTTGAAGCCGTGTTTTTTCAGGCTTGTTTTGCAACTAATAACTACTGATCTACAGTTGCTTCATGACTGCAAATGCTTCATTGAGAGACTGATAATGCTCTAATGAATAAAAATTACTGATAGAATTCTTATGAAAAATATATGTAATTGCTGGTAATGTGCAATGAAATTAACGTTCAAACAAGGAAAGAGCAACGCAATGACTAAGTTGCAATCCAATTCTCAGTAGACCACATAAACAAACAATGAGGTTACGGGTGATTAAAGAGCTGATGTTAAAGCGAGTGACACTAACGGAAGCAGACGAGAAATTAAATCTACCTGGTACAAAGGATTTTAAGATTGATGAGGACAATGAAGATCATGGAGGTAATGATCTTGGTAATTAGTATAATGTTGATGAAGGTGAAATTTGTAACAATTAGACCCGTGGACCTTGAGGGCGAGGGGTCTAATTGTTTTAGTATCACCCAACTAGTTGAACAGAAAAAGGCGATAATAAAGTTAGCAAATGCAAGTTAAAAAAGTATTTATTTGGGAATAAAGCGAAAGAAAGCGTCACGCTTTTCGCTACTCGAGGACTATTAATACTAGTCCTCTAGTAGCGTAGCTTATCAAAATGCAGGATTTGCATTAGTCCACCAAAAGCTGATATTTATGATGATGAGGAGGATTAACTTGATTCATGGTGGTAATCAGAAAAAATAATTATGACTAAGGCAAATTCTATTCTTAGGTATTTAGGGTGTTCTTGACGCTTACAGTACTGATATCCTGTATTATTAAAAAGAAAAAAAAAAAAGAAAAAATAACGAAAGAAATGACTGAGGTAGGTGCCTCACATTGCCTCATACGGCCCTGTGATTATGTTGTTGTTCTTGTTGATAATAATGATTTGTAGCATATTGATGGCTTTCTAAGCATTGAAGAACTCACCATTGACGTAAACTGTGTAGAATCGAGTGTAACGTTCTCCTCGACACTCATATGTTCCCCCATCAGCCAGTTGAACATTTTTTATTCTCAAAGTGACACCTTTTACCTCAATTCTCCCGTTTGAATTGAGTTCACTAGTAGTGGTGCCAATTTCATACCATTTAACCTTCCCATTCTGGTTTTCCTTTTCTAAGGAACATTGCACGGTTTCAGTGCTACCAAGATTCGAACTAAGGCTTTTCTTTTCCAGAACTTCCACGTTGTCTAGAACAAAATTATTGTATGGAAGAAATTACTTTCCAAAATTTCTCATCGGTGTTTGCAAGTCTTAATTCGTAGTAAATATTTTTCAATTTAAAGATTCAGTCTTGTAATTACATCTATTTGCAAACACGTTTTATTCTTCTATAACTGTTACCTATAAAATTCCTCTATTTCAACCATAATCAGTTTCTGCTAGTTTTTATTTATTTCATCATTTTTTCCATTATCCATGCAGAGTTCAATTTTGGGTAGTAATAGTGAACTCGAAAGCTGCTTTGCTACTACGACCAGTACACACATACACTGTAGCTACGTCCTTGCGTTTTCTCGCAATTTCCATCGTTTAGTTAGATAAAAAATGTGCAACTAGAAAGGTTATTGTTGTTGTTGTTCCAAATAGAGTTAAAAGATTGAAATTGAAGTTTGTTTGGAATTGACTGTACAGAATATTTAGCTTACCCCACAAATGTTAAACAATACAATGATGAGGATGATCAAGTTAAAAAACTGTCTCTAGTCACAACCTTCTGTTTGTCAGGAATAGATTAAATACACAGTCTTGGTGAAAAGTGACTACTTACTTGGTACGCACAGAGCTTGAGCCCCGATGTCTTCCGGACACTTGTGCTCTCCATCTAAACGATTACATTGGGCTAAAACGGATTCCTGTCCAGTACAAGCTATATCTGACATTACAACGGGTATATCTTCATCAGTGGTATTCATTCCAGTCATGAATTCGGCCAGGACACCTCTAAAGCCAAGTTGTTTACAAACAACTTTGGCATCATTGATATCCCATTTAGTGCGACAGATCTTGCCCCACCTTCTGCGGTAAAAAACTTCTACTCTTCCACCATACTTAGCTTTCGCCCCACTTAGGCGCACAGGAACTGAAAGAATGACACATTAGTGAAAGCAATGCTTGGTTCTAATTGTCCTCTACGTTTCATTTTTGCAACAAACCATTGTTTTCTGTTCATTGTCCATTCCTCAATATCTACAGTTTATCTCTGTTTGACTAAAACTTTGAACAGGATAGGCGGTGCTAAAATCCTTAATTTAATAATGTAACAAGGATAATGTTTTAAGAGGAAGCCCACTCATTGAGACTGTTCCAGTTGGGCCTTCATTTCTTTAAAAAACAGGGTTTCAGAATCATCAGTCCCAAAGACGGTGACGTGTGGTCTAGAGATTTGGGCGCTGGACTTAAATAAGTCCTGCTCTGCAGCAAAGCTAAGTGTGACATTTTTTCTCGTTCAACCCAACTGCACCTTAGTGGCCATGCTTCCAATAATTAGTGCCTTGCCTTTTTTACCAGCAGTTAGTCATTTCTTATACAGCGAGCTACAGGTTATTATAAACTAACAAATAGGGTTTTAAGTTGACTTCCTGTGTTAGAACTATGCGATGGTATACGGATAAGACTGAGATTTTCTTTCTTCATACTATTGTACCTGAACACCGGATTTGCGTGTTAATGAACCCACAACTTTGAATGATTGATGAACAGGAATGAGAAGTGATGTTCACCAAGCTTGTATTTCCTCTTTTCCAAATGTCTGTAAAATTGTCGTTACTGTTGTTGTAGCCATTTACTTGGCAGGCAAGAATTGCTTCATTATTATTCCAATGTGCGGTACAAAGCGCTTTCCAGGCGTTGTTCTTTAGAAATTGCATCACTCCAGTAGATGGACTGCCCTCTGTTTGAAAACGTACGGGAAATTCTAATAAAGGAAATTGCAGGGCTAGTGAATAACTGGCAATTTCGCAATTGTTAGCTGGGTTATAATTGACTAATATTAAATGTATTTGTGTTGACCCCGGTAAATTAATGGAGATATGATGACACCTCCTTGTATCCTTTTTTTGAAAGGCAGTGTTGACTGGCCACCTATTTCTTATATCCAATAGGACATGTGCAAGAGGTACGAGGATCGCCAAGCTTTCTCCATCAGATCAACTGAAGAAATCAAATGTATCAAATGCCAGGATGCTGGACAGTTCAGCGGAATTTGTTTGAAGAAAGCTGGCAAAAAAAAAGTCACAAAGGGAGAATGAACATTCTGTAAATTACAAAAGGACAAGCTGACGAGTAAGAAGGTGTTAGCCAGTATTTGAGGAGCTGTTAGCAAACAATTGAAACTCAAACAGCTTTGATT
>NW_027179706.1:10000-17500 GCF_036669935.1 Montipora foliosa | reverse complement strand
GATGTAGGTCTGGGCATCAAGAAGTTGAGATACTGCCATAATAATAATAATAATAATAATAATAATAATAATAATAATAATAATAATAATAATAATAATAATAAGAAGAAGAAGAAGAAGAAGAAAAAAAAAAAAAAGTAATTACTTTGGCCAATCAAAAAGGACGATGACAATCCGGTGAACCAATCAAGACTCGAAGTAATTACTCGTAGCCGACACAAAAAGCGGGAAAATGTGTACGAGCGAGCCACGATTGGTTTTGGTTTCACTTCTGATTGGTTGAGAAAATAGCGCGAGAACTTTGAACCAATCAATGGATGAAGTAATCATAAACCAAAGCAATTCGCTAATTACTTTCGACACTCAATTGAAAACCGCTCTAATAATAGTATAATAATAATGATAATAATAATAGTATAATAACAATAATAATAATAATAATAAGAAGAAGAAGAAGAAGAAGAAGAAGAAGAAGAAGCCAGCACTACGTCGTTATCCAGCTACTGCTAGAACAAAATGGACCAAGGCAGTAAACAAACTTGTCATGAAGTGCTACATTATGAGTAATCCTGGTATCAGAGGGTACCGAAAACAAATGATTAGCAAGTGGAAAGAAAACGGCGGTTTCGAGACCAGCGAACAGAGGTTAGCTGATCAAGCAAGAGCAATTGAAGTAAATGGGTGTTTGACGGAAATGGAGATTGAAGAAATGAAATGGGAAGTGTTTGTTAACACTGAATGTGAGGATGAAGATGAAGCGCCTGGACTGTCTGGTGTGACGGTAGAGCGTCACACAAATGCTGACAGTGGTGAGCAAGATGCATTTGACAATAGAACTGAAAATGTGACAGCAGATGTACAGACCGAACAACAAAGGGCAAACATTATTGAAGGGCTTTCTGATGAAGAAAAGTCAGGAAAGAAAAGGCCTACCATCATTGCGAAATGCAAATAGGAAGAAACTGAAAGAAGAAGTTAAGAAGGTAAATGGGGTACTGGAAAAAGTTGATGTAGAGGATATAACTGCGACTAACATGCTCATCTATGCTGGAGCAGTGGTTGTTACAGAAAGGTTAGGACTGAAGACTGGGAAAAGGTCCCAGAAGCGGGAGCCTTTGTGGAAACGAAGGCTGGAGTCTCAAATCAAAGACATGAGAGCTGACCTAAGCAGAGTGGAGTCACTCTTAAGAGGGAAAACAGTTAAAGAACACCACAGGTGGCGACTAGAACAGACGTATAAGCTTGCAAAGAATGGCCTCAAGCATGTCCATGAAGATCTCAAACAACGACTCATTGCCAAGTCTAAAAAGGTGCAGAGATATAAGAACAGGAATAAGCAGTTTGTACAAAACAGAATGTTCGAAACGAACCAACGAAGATTCTACGAAGAGCTCGACGGTGACAGTAACAGTTCCCAGGTGACACCTGACCCTGAGGAGGCCAAGCAATATTGGGATGGCATTTAGGGAGAAGAAACTACATATGAGAAGGAAGCAGAGTGGCTACAGAGGTTGAGGGAGGAGATAGAGCCCCTTCAGCAAGACAATATATGTATCAGTGTCAAGACAGTGACGCAATTCCTGAAGAAAGTACCAAACTGGAAAGCACCAGGGCCTGACCTAGTGCAGGGTTTTTGGTCGAAGAATTGCACAACCCTACAGACGTGTATTGCAAACAACCTTCAGTCATGCTTAGATACTGGCATTGTCCCTGACTGGATGACAAAAGGCAGAACGACACTCATCATGAAAGACCCAGAAAAAGGTGCAGCAGCAGGAAACTACCGCCCGATAACCTGTCTACCAGTAATGTGGAAACTGCTTACTGGAATAATATCTTACAAGCTGTATGAATTCCTTGACAAAGGAAATATTCTACCTGATGAACCAAAAAGCTGCAGGAAAGGGGCTTAAGGACCAACGACCAACTGTTCATTGATAAAATGATCTTAAAAGAGAGCAAAGCGAGGAAGAAGAATCTTGCCTTAGGATGGATCGATTATAAGAAGGCCTATGATATGATACCCCACCCTTGGATTCTAGAATGCCTTGGCCTTGTGGGCATAGCCCAAAATATTAAGAACCTGTTGGCCAACTCTATGAATGGTTGGAAGACAGAACTTACATCAAATGGACAGAGCCTTGGAAGTGTGGACATAAAAAGAGGTATCTTTCAAGGGCATTCCTTGTCTCCACTACTGTTCGTGATAACAATGATCCCTCTCACCCTCATCCTCAGAAAGTGTGAAGCAGGATACTCTTACGGAAATAATATAAAAATCAACCATCTCCTGTTTATGGATGATTTGAAGTTATATGCGAAAACTTCGAACCAACTAGATTCGCTAATGCAGACTGAGAATATTCAGCAGCGACATTGGGATGAAATTTGGAATTGAGAAGTGCGCAGTACTGATAATAAAGAGAGGCAAGATAACACAGTCAGAGGGCATCACACTACCTGATGACACAAACATAAGATCGTTAAAGTGCCCCTGTGACCAAAAAATCAATTCGTATTTTTCTTTGGATTTCAAAACTATGTTAACAAAACACTAAGTGACCCACGTTTTAAGCTTTGATTTCAAAAAGACACCTCTTTATTTTAACTGTAATTTTCCTATTTAATGGTCCGCCATTACTAACATTATGTTCTTGAGAGAGCTGGATCGAGGAGAAAATGACGTCAAAGGCTCACCAGTTTAAGAATGCAATACGTGTGTATGCCGCAGAATTAATATGCAGCACGGGGGTTTTGGGCTTTCAGACTTTTATACTTACGCTTTGCATATATAATAAGCTGCGTTCACACGCTGAAATTTTAAGCTAGTGAGCCTCTGACGTCACTTTTCCCTGGATCCAACCCTCTGAGGTCCAGTCGGTCAGTTTTGAACGTGAGTAATGGCGGACCGTAAAATCCAAAACTTACACTCGAAGTAAACGGCATTTGGACAAAAATCAAGGCTCAAAATTTTGCCAGTCAGGTGTTAAACAAATACACTTTTAAAATCAGAAGGAAAAAAAGTAAGTGTTTTTTTTTTTATCACAGGGGCACTTTAAAAGAAGGTGAAGGGTACAAGTACTTAGGAGTACTGGAAGCTGATGTAATGTTACACAGGCAGATGAAAGAAAAGATCAAGAAAGAATATCTACGGCGCGTCAGGAAAGTTGCACAGGCCAAATTAAATGGCGGAAATTTGATCCAGGCAATAAATACGTGGGCAGTGTCATTCATTAGATATGCTGGGAGATAATCGAATGGACGAAACAAGAGTTAAAGGAGCTAGACCACAGAACAAGAAAATTACTAACAATGAACGGAGGCCTGCACCCAAGAGACTGTGTTGCAAGAATCTACCTCCCAAGGAAGCACGGTGGTAGAGGACTCATATCAGTAGAGGACTGTATAAACCAAGCAAGGGTATCATTGGAAACATATGTCCAATCGAGTCAAGAAGAACTGTTGAAAGCAGTTAGGGCAGAGGTTACTGGAAGTCAGGAAACGGCAACCAGTTTTAAAGTAAGAAGAAGGGCTGAAAACACCCAAGAATGGAAAGAAAAGCCACTACATGGACAATTTGTAAGAGAGACTGAAGACCAGAGTAATGAGGAAACATGGAGCTGGCTGAAGCAAGGAAGTCTTAAGAGAGAGACAGAAGGACTAATAATTGCTGCACAAGATCAAGCATTACGGACAAATTATATTAAAGCAACCATTGACAGATCCCAGATAGATGCTAAATGTAGAATGTGCAGAGACAAAAATGAAACTGTAAGTCACATCGTCAGCGGATGTTCAAAATTGGCACAGAAAGAATACAAGAAAAGACACGATAATGTGGCCAGAGCAATTCACTGGGATCTCAAGTGAAGCTATGATCTTCGCAATTATGAGAGCAATTTTTGCAATTGCGTAGAGATGCCTGAAAAAGTCAGGACTTCAACGAGGTTTGAACCCGTGACCTCGCGATTCCGGTGCGACGCTCTAACCAACTGAGCTATGAGGCCACTGGCGTTGGGAGCTGGTCATTTGTGGGTTCTAATGGTCCCGTGAGGAATGAATCAATGATTCAATGATAAAATGGTATATGAAATGTATCATATATGAACTACCAGTGGCTTCATAGCTCAGTTGGTTAGAGCGTCGCACCGGAATCGCGAGGTCACTCTTTTGGACATAAAGAAAGAGTTGATTTGCTTGTTTGTTTTCATCTAAAATGCGAGCGAACAAGTGCTTTTTTAATCCGTCTGCCCAACTCGTTGTGCCTCGACAGTGACAAGAAAATTTTGCCCTTATGTTATAAACGCGTATTCGCAATGAGTTCTCGTAAAATTAGGGGGAAATCTCACTAGCTTGTGTTTTCAGAAGTTTGTTTAAAGCATCCAAACGTTATTTAAGTGTTGGAGCAGATGTGGGACTTACAGATGGACTAAATCATGTAAGAAAGTGTCAGAAATGGGTCATTTCACAAAACTGTGAGATTGTAAACTGCTTGTACTATTGTTAGACCGAATGCATCTTTAAGTTACGTAGATAATTGCATAGACTATGTCCGCAATTTTCTTAATTGTAAAAAGATTTTCTGAACCTGAAATAAACATAACAATAATAATAATAACAATAATAATAATAATAATAATAATAATAATAACAATAATAATAATAGCAGGGCTCAGGCTCGCGAAGTGCGCCTTCAGGGCACCATAGGTAAGATTTTTGGGAAATCTATCCATGGAAGAAACTTTTCTTATGACGTAAGAGTACGCCCGACCGTACAGACTGTCGGGATGCAGGTGGGGAGGCAGGACAGCCTTTGGGGACGGAAATGTTCGGGCGATATTCCTTAATTCGAAACCTTTCCTTGCTCATGACAGCAACACAATACTGCTGTAAGCAGGAACCTCACTGGACAAGGACGCTTACAATGTATCGTAAATGACATGCGTCGCTAATGGCATGCAGACATGTTTTATGGATTTCCTTATTTATGATTTCTTTCTCCCTGAATTCGAGTTTAACACCGCCAAAATACAGGTTGGTTGGGTAATTGCTGGTCTAGGCCTTCGTTTTGTTCGACCGGAACAGCCTTAGCTATGCCTAGATAGCAAATTTCTCCATCTCAAGTCTGCGGCTTCAAAATATCCTCTGTGGAAATTTGAATATGATGTTATATTGGACGTTGGACTTACCATCGATGCCACCCTTTAATGATTTTTTTTTTCTGACGGGGAAGACATATCTACGGATGTAACCGTGGTTACGATATTTAACAATCCAAAAATCAGAATAAATTCCGCATACTTTCAGCCTAGTAGGGATCACAAATTCCAAATGGAAGAAGATATGTAGAGAGAAAAACAAAAAAATTGGACGATAGGACTTATGAAATGCAACGGCAAAAAATGTTATCATTAAGGACTTCTAAAGCTTCAATTCTCTAGACTGACAATTTTTATCAGCAATCACAGTACAACGTAGACATATGGTAACCTTGATGTTGCATATAAGGTAAACTCCACTGAATAAGGTCTTGTGCATATTATAAAGATTTTCCAAGGAAAACAAACGTGGCTCCATTTTCTAGCTGAAGCATAATTGCTCCAGGAGGACAAGCAAACTATTTTAATGATTAAAATGCAACGAGAAAGGTGTCAAAGCTTGGACTAAAGACTTTTCATGGTTAATAGTTTCCTTAGAAAGTTCATTCATGGTGTTTAATAATCAGCCCATTTCAACAGCTTGCACTTTTGCTTTGAAGGAATTAAGCCAGTTGTTCAATAGAAACTTAAACAGTGGATGCAATTACTGGTGACTTCCTTTTTGACAAAAGGAATAAATTTCATATTGGCGTAATTATTTAGTCGGCAAATTAGAGGAAAATATAACAAATAGTAATACTTTATTGCAATTAGTTTATGTCGAATTACTCCCTCTTATTATGCAATGTGGTTACGATATTTAACAATCCAAAAGTCAAAATAAATTCCGCATACTTACGAGCTGGTAGAGACCATCAATTCCAAGTGAAAGAAAATATGAAGAGAGGAAAAAAAATGGGATTAAAAGAAATATGAAATGTAACGGCGAAAAATATTATTATCAAGGGCTTCTAAGGCTTCAACTCTCTGGACTGACATTTTAAATTAGCAATCATAGTACATTGTACAAATATGGTAGCTTTGATATTACATATGGGGGAAACTACACCGAATAAGCATCAGCTTCCCAATGGATGCCTCCAAAATCCAGTTTCCCGGAGGTAGAAGTGTTCCTCAACAATGTGAAGAACGACATCCTTAAGCCTGCTAATTTAAGAACTACCAAGGACAATCTTACGAGAGAAGAAAGGTTAGCTTTAAGGTCTCTTAAATCTAGTGAAAATGTTATTAGAATTCAAGATAAAGGTTCTAGGTTCGTTGTCCTCAGTCAACAAGAATACCAAAATAAGATACTAGGGCAGTTTAATAATGATTTGCATTATGACAGCATAGATTCCGACCCAACACTTGACCATTTTGAAGTGGTTAAGGAATGGAGTCGTAAGTGGTTTTCTGAGGGGCAGATTAGCCAGGAGATTGCTACGTGGGTTGTAAATTTGGAACCAAAACCGGGAGTGGCATTTGGGAATGTCAAAACACACAAACGTGACAACCCACTGTTGCGGTACAGCAATTGAACGGCTTTCTGCTTTCACAGAATTCTACCTCAAACCTCTTTCACAGAGTCTTCCATCCTTTGTGAAGAATTCCACGGATTTTATCAACAAATTAGAAGATTTGAATGCAAAAGGCCCATTCCCTGAGGGGTCCCTCCTTGTGTCTTGGGATGTACTGTCAATGTTTCCAAACATTGACAACAATCTAGGTATTTCAGCAGTTAGAAAGGCACTTAATTCCAGATCTGATAACATTCCTTCCACTGATTGCTTAGTTGAAGCCGTTGAAATTTGTCTCAGGGTAAATAATTGCCAGTTTGCTGGTCAGAGCTTTGTTCAAAAACACGGTACGGCCATGGGACCATCTAACGATGGGCATCATCGACGAGAAAGCCAAATTTGAGGGTAGCTTGAGACCTATGCTTTGGTGGAGATACAGGGACGATATTTTTGACCTCTGGACTCAGGGTTTACCTAAATTATTGGAATTCACTGATTATATCAATGATTTGTACCCAACTATTAAATTCGAATTGGTTTACTCCGAAAGTCATTTGAATGTCCTTGATCTCACGTTGCATTTTTGTAACGGGTTTATTAGCACTGATGTTTATGCTAAACCCACCGATAGCCACCTCTATCTACCTTTTTCGAGTTCACATCCCTCACATTGCAAAAGAGCAGTCCCCTTTGGGGTAGCTTTAAGAATCAAACGCAAATGTTCTACCAACGACTTTCTTCAAAATAGGTGTAAGGAATACAAAATATATTTGAAATCTCAAAATTATCCGGCGGAGCTTGTCGATAAACAGTTCGACAAAGCTCTCAGTATATCAAGATCCGAA
>NW_027179705.1:477500-480135 GCF_036669935.1 Montipora foliosa | reverse complement strand
ATGCGCAATTGATTTGGGCAGTTTACCCGAGTTAAAAATGTTGCTGAATGTTGTCATAGATCGATTGAGGTTGTTGTTCAGCCGAGGCCGCGATGTCAAGTCTGCTAAGGTAAGATAAATAAGCTATTACTTCATTTTTGTCTCAAGCCAACATAAGCTAGCGAAGGGGGAAAGTTTCCAAAGAAACTGTAGTGCTGCGTCGGTGGGCAAGTAGTATGTAAATGACCACCGTACAGAGATTCTAAAAGCTGACGTTTCGAGTGTTTGCCCTTCGTCAGAGCGAATCGAGGAATTGTGGGTTGTGTGTAGTTTTTTATACTACAGTAGGAGCTCCTACTGCACTATAAAAACTACACACAACTCCGTTGATAAAACCAAATTTTGTATAAGCTAGCGCAGCCTATTATGCTGAAATGTTTGAAAAATTAATGTATTTTACCTTCCTTCTAGTACACAAAAACTTTATAAGAAATGCCAGCGTTATTAACGTCCTCTCCTTCAACAGTTCCTAAATTTTAACTACTAGTTTCAACTAGCAACGTGTGGAGGATTTCCTAAATCGCCATGGATTGAAATCGGAGATAGGGTAGATAAATTATGAAGGTGCTGTAGTAACCTGTAGGTAGTTGATGAATGTGCAAGCTATTGCTATTTCCCATTTTTTCTGAGCCTTTTAAAATTCACTGGTTTTTCAGGAAAAATTACCTATTTTTTGTGCTCATGGCTGGAGAAAAATATAGTAGGCACCCTTAATCCTCACGGTATTAACGAACGGTTTTCATTTAACTAATATATTCCTATTTTTCACGTTGCCATGTTACCACCAATAGCGTAGCTCCTACTCTACTATAAAAACTACACGTAACCCATAATCCCTCGATTCACTCTTACGAAGGGCTAACGCTCGAAACGTCAGCTTTTAGAATCTCTGTACGGTGGCCAATTTACATTATCAACTCCGTTGATAAAACCAAAATTTTTGTACTTCATATGTTGATTTAAAAAAAAAAAAAATTGAACCTCTCAATGACATGGCATCTGATAGGATGCGGCAATGCGGATGCGCATAATTCCCTAAAATCCGCATCGTCCCGTGATTACAATATTTTCCGCATAAAACTGAAGAAATGCCTGATATTAGTGATAAAGCAGCTCCTTACCATCCTCACAAACACAAAAGCCAAGAGATTGATTACTTTGAAACACTTATTTTCCTGAAAATTGAAGAAAACATGCCATTTTGTTCGCAAGATGAAAGTTCGTAAGCAGTTGCAATGAGCCTGGACTCTAGTTAAAACGTTTTCATAACATACCCTAAGCTCGAATTTTTTTTAAAAAGATGCAACAAGGTATGACAATTTAGCCGCAAGTTATCGTAGCAATTAAATTGATCATTTGCAAAAGTAGGGAGCATCATTGCGAAGAAGTTGTACAAAACAAAATAGGAGCCCGCAATACGTATGTGTAAAAAACCGCTGAAAATGGTGATGGCTCGTCGTTCAAACACATCACAATTTTGCTCCTCATCTCCAAATTGAAACAAAATTCCTGACGAGAAAAAAATACTAGTTTTTTTTTTATCGCTTTATTTATTTTAGCAAAAGTTTCGGCAAAATGCCGATTACTAACCCTTTTGTTTTAATGGTGAAAGCTGGTCGCAAATTGGGGATATCGCAAAGGGAAAAAAATCAGTTGCAAATGCGACTAGTACTGTATTGGTCGCAAGTTCGAATCCTGATTTACCATAAGCATGTATATACATTGGACGGGCCTATTAGTTCTATAAATTTTTTAAATTTCCACACAATCCGGTGTAATTTCCGCATAATCAACGCATGTTTACGCATAACATGGCCGAAAATTTCCGCATAATCTTTGAATTTTTTCCGCATCCTATCAGAAGCCCTGCAATGATGACTTTAATTAGGCATTTCCATTACTTTTGCTATTCATGTGCAAATGCTGCTATTTTGTTCCTACTTTAAAGTGGTACTACGACCAAAAAAAAATTTTGTTTTTCCTTTGGATTTCAAAACTATGTTAACTAAACACTAACTCACCCAAGTTTTAAGTTCTGATTTTAAAAAGACACCTGTTTATTTTAGCTGGAATTTTCTTATTTATTGGTCCGCCATTACTAACTTTAAAATCTTGAGAGAGCTGGGTCGAGGAGAAAAATGATGTCAAAGACTCACTAGTTTAAGAATGCAATGCGTGTGTACGCGGCCTAATTAACATGCAGCACGGGAGCTTCGGGCTTTCAGACTTTTCAACCCGTGTTTTGCATATATAATAAATTGCGTTTACATGCTGAAATTTTAAGCTAGTGAGTAAATGACGTCATTTTCTCATTTTCTGACCCTTTTATCCACTTAAAAAAAAGGTAAAGTCTCTGTTATGAGCCTCGAGAGGCCTATCCGGCTGGTGCTTATCTCCGGTTTCGGTAGCTAGCATGAAGCGACGAGGAGTATTTCTACTCCCCCCTGGATGGGATGCTAGTTCATCGCAGGGTTACCCCCAGCATTTTCACTGGTACCCATGTATACACCTGGGTGGAGAGAGGCACCGTGAGAGTAAGGTGTGTTGCCCAAGAATGTAAGATCGTCAGTGAACACGCTGTGTTGGTTAGAAAAAC
>NW_027179705.1:467500-470000 GCF_036669935.1 Montipora foliosa | reverse complement strand
CCTCTCTTCAGATGGCCGGCGCAAAACGCCGCCATCTCCGAAGTCGCAACGTTATGCGCAGTATGAGATCCACGGTGCAAAACAACGGGATCACCTGAATAGAGAGATTTAGCATCACTTGCCGTTTCACGTTTCAAGTAAAATAGGGAGAAGGTTGTGACTTTAGCTTAGCGTGACCGACTCATGGCAACTCGAGTATTTAGTTACTAAAAAGAGAAAAAAAAACCTCGGAGTCTTTTTAAACGTTGTTTGAAGAAAAAGACGCTATAAAATAAAAATCCTTACCCGTCAAATTTTGAGAGTTTCGATGAAGCTGTTTTGTATGTCGGTCAACAGATAGTCAACGTGAGTGCATGAAGAAAATCACGGCAGGGAACCAGTTTTGAACTTTAAAACCATGAAAACTAATTTTTCCTCCTCTGGCCTACCGGAAAATGGTTCAGTTGGGATTTTTTTTTTCCGCAAACAACTTCTTATGTAGAAGAAAACGAGAAGGAATTTTCAAGTTTACGTATAACGTGAAAATGCCTACTTTCACGCAGAAACGGCAAGCGGCAACCGGCGAATGTAGCAAATGGCGGGAAAATCATGGTCACGTAGTCACTTTTGCCTTTCGCGTTTCACGTAAACATGATGATGCTAAATCTCTCTAATTATATTTCTTATAGTCAAACTGAAAAGGAAGCCCTGGATCTTGTATGGGCTTGCGAACGCTTGTTTTTGGAAGAGGGTTTGAACTGAAAACGGATCATAAACCACTGGGGTAGATATACTCACCAACATCAAAACCTTTAACCCGTGTGGAAAGGTGGGTTCTTCGATTGCAGGCTTAAAACTTTAAGGTTGTCTACAGGCCTGGTAAACTGAGCAGATAGCGGATGCATTGCCAAGGAAGAACTGCAGAACCCACGCTGATGACGGATAACATTCTACATTCGCGCCGTAGTTGAGAGCAGCGTTGCTTGTTCCCTGAAGTCTGCCGAAATGGAGAAAGCTTCAGCTGAAGATCCGTAATTAAATCTTATTAAATAATGTTTGAAAACAGGAGACTGGAGTACGTGTAATGTACATGTCTACCTGCCAATCAAGACTGAACTGTGCACCTTTGTTCAGACCATGAAGGGCATCAGGGCATTGTTAAAATGCAAGCTACGCAGTAAAGCCATCTGGTGGCCCAAGATGGATGCAGACGCAAAGAAACTGTATAAGAGTTGTCATGGTTGCCAAGCTGTAAGTGGATGTGTTCCCTCGGAACCAATGGGTCTTTCCACTAAGTGGACCGTGGCAGGACTGCGCCGCAGACTTATTAGACACTCTTCCCTCTGGAGAGAATTTGCTGGTTGTCGTAGATTACTACAGCACATGTTATGGAGTCGTTATCCTAAGGTCAATAGACCATATTCGTATTCCCAGTATTAGACTGGAACTAGCTTGCAATGGAGGCTAATGCGGGGAATATATTAAAAAGTATTTGCATTTGAAAAGATTTCCCCGCATTAGCGTCCATTTCAAGCTAGTTCCAGTCCAATACTGAGAACACGAATATGGTCTATTACAAGTGCCAAGATCATTGAAAGCCTTAAACCTATCTTCTCTCACCCTGGAGAGCCTTATAAGCTCAAAACTGATGATGGTCCTCGATTTGTTTCAGAGGAATTAAAAGCCTTCCTCGCAGAAGGTGGGACAGAACACCGCACAACTTGGTCCCAAGCTGGGAAGTCGAACACAGACCGTACCCTGTTGAAGGTCATCCAGACTGAAGGAAAAGATTGGCGTCAGGAGCTGCATACAGATCAACTCCTGAGATGAAAACCGGTGCAATGCTATTCCAGTTATTGTTTAGGAGAAAAACGAGGACCAAACTACCAGACCTGAGACTTGAGACACCTATCACCAGCGAGGAGGTCCGTGAACGAGACTGGGCAAAGAGGCTGCCACAAAAGAATATGTCGATGCTAGGAGACTCGCGGCATAAAATCTAGAAGACGTTGGGGATAAAGTGCTCCTAAAAAGACAAAAGCAAATAAACTGTACCCAAATTACATTCCAAGTCCTTGTGAAGTCACATCCAGGAAGGGAGGAGAGGTGGCACAAAGGAATAATGATGGTGTGGAGATAAAGCTTAACTTGTCGTATGTGAAAAAATACCACCAGAGACTCAGAAACGGCTGACACTGAACGTAAGAGCAGGAAGACTTGAATGTGGCAGGAGAAGCAAATGACGAACACAAACCCATGGACTCTGGGAACCACTGATTCAACAACATCAATGCAGCCCGTTGCTAATCGGAGTCCGATTGAACATGCGACTAGCTCGAGGCCAACTCGAACGATTACCGAACATTGCCAAAACAATTTTATGATTATTAACTTTCAAAAGGATGACTCAACAAAGTAGCTTTGTGGATCTAATGATAGCTCAGCAAATATTACGTAAGTTAATGTATGTGAAAGCCATTTAATATTATATTTGAACTGTGGAGAGATGAATCAAGTTCAG
>NW_027179705.1:447500-457500 GCF_036669935.1 Montipora foliosa | reverse complement strand
TCACTCAAAAAATGGCATTTAATTCAAAATCAAATCCTACCTCGCCAAATTTTTAAAGAACCACCTATCATTTCGTATAAAAAAGGAAAATCCTTAAAAGATCTGCTTGTTAGAGAAAAACTATAAAACGTTCTATACATGTTTTCACACACGAAGGGAATCAGTGTGGCCCGTCACGCCTTGCGTTTCTTTTCTCATTCCGATTGAATGTAACTTTCCAACACTATTTTTTTCTTTTCCCTTCCTTTTCCCCCATTTATTAACCGCGTGGCCATGGGCCGAGCGCGGTTCTTGCTCTGCACGTTGTTTATTAACCGCGCGGCCCTGGGCCGAGCGCGGTTCTTGCTCTGCAATCGGTTCATTTACTTATTTTTTAACCGCGCGGCCATGGGTCGAGGGCGGTTCTGGCTCTGCAATCGGTTTATTTTTATTTTTATTTTTTCGTTTTGTCGGAGAGCTGAACCAGACTTCCACTCGGCCACATAGTCAGTGGGACTTCCAGTCACGCAACTTAGGATGTTTATTCGCCAAAAAGCTGTTAAAACGTTAATGTACTTAAAATTTTATGAATATAGTCCGTTCTTTATTTACAACAAAATATATATATTTTTGTGTCTTATTGAAACATGTAATCGTGACTTTTAAGAAAGAAAGCTAAGACTATTACCCTTGCATACGGAACCCGCGCCCGCAGTGCGCGCGGCAGTCAAAACCGTGCTATCCTGTCAATCATTTGCCCTTTCACCGGAAACAAGGCATTTCGGTTTTTGTCGATCTATCCCGTCGAAAGGACGCCACCAAAGTGTTTGTTCGCGAAGTCAGTACAACTAAATACATTATCAATATGGTTTTGCCGTCTTCTTGCACTTGATTCGAAAATGCCACCCTGAATTCGTCTTAGAATAGTTAGAAAAAGCACAAATAACAGCCAAAGCACAACAGCTTACGTTCGAATTCTGCTCGCCGTCAACCCAAGTTTGTTGACAAAAAAAATGCCACAAAATGTTTTCTGGCCCTCTATTAATAGCGTTCACGTGAATTTTAAATGGGGTATCGGGAAAGAAAAATTGTCAAGCTGATATGTGTTTCGTGTAAACATACATTTTCAAGTTGCAAAAATTTGTATAAGCACTACAAACCTTTTACTGATCATTACTCGAAGGAACTCGATCCCTTTATAAGCTGCAAGGAAGCCGCTGAAGCCACAAAAACCTCGGCCCCTAACACCGGAAAGCCAGATTTGGAAAGTTTTTTTAGCGGAAGGCTCACTAAGGAAGAGCTTTTAGAGCTTGCCCTCCCGTAGGTCGCCAGATAGGTGCAAACAAGCTGATTCATTTCCGAAAAGAATAAGATCTAGAAGGTGCAGTCAAATTTTGTTTCTTGTATTGTGCGAAAATTTATTCAAAACGTTTCCTCACTCCCAAATAAGAACTTGCTGTGTCATGCAATTCTACAGTGAATTACTATTAGGCCAATACGAGAATCAACATCTAAGAGGCACTCCCAGAGGTTTGGGGGAAGAAGAGAACATGGCTTCTTTGAACTGGGGAACAGAGTAACAATATCAAAATATTTTAGGGAACAAGGGAAGAAAACCAATATTTAAATTTTAGGGATAAAAAGCTGGGAACAAGTTTGAAAGTAATTTGGGGAACAAGGAAACACAAGCAAATATTTAAAGGGAACAAGGACCCCTCTCCCCAAGGAGGACCTCATTAAATGTTCTGCCTCTTTAATCCAACAGCTCCAACAGCTCCAACAATTTTTGAATAACCAACACGAAAAGAAGACTCTCTTAGAGAAATAAATTATTTATAATAACACTTTAGCATGCGAAACAATGCTCAGATGCTTACGAGCACCCTCGTGCCCGTGTTTGTAAAAAAGCACCATGAGGTATTCCTTGCAGCTGGTTTAGGCATTGTTTCATCTTTCAACATTGGGCAAAGCCAAATCAACTCCATTCTCAGAGGGCACTGGGGAAAGAAGCTAGAAGAAAAAACTAGCCTTAATCCAATTCTCCCAAGGCAATCTTTAAAGAATAAGATTATTGAAGGAACACTTTGGAGTGCCAACCCTAAGTCTTTTAAAACAAGTGCAAACAATATTAATAGTCTTTAAATTCACAAAATGTCTCATATTCAATTAGATTTGGCTGCAATATTCCTTAAAACTATGCAGAACTATTTACCATAAAATGTGGAACATTTCCTGCCTATCTAAATATGCCACAAAAGGGCTCCAAAAAGCAACCATTTAAGTTTTTAGATAAAGATAGTGTCTCTATGGAGATCTGACACAATACCTAAAAATTAAATAATTTGATGCGATGAAGACATTGAATGAACAAGCAATAAACAAACTGCAGCAATGTATTTTAGGTTCATAAAGTGGGGATGAAAAAAAGAATTCCTCAACTGATGTTTCAATATGTATTTAAATTAATTTTCTATCAATAAGTCAAAGGACTGACTTTGCAGTGTCTATTCACTGGTATTGATTTACGTTTCCATGATAAGTTTGAAAGTCAATCTGGCAACCACAGTGCCCTATGAAATAGGAAATAACTCTATCAAACCCTTTAAACTAACATTTTACAAGGGACACCATTGTTGATGCCATGCAAAGAACAAAGAATAAATTGAAAGGAGAGTTATTCCGGAGTTATCCGCAATGGACAGTTAGTGGCTGCATTCACCAACGTAGAGAACAAACACATCAAGTTGCTTCTCAAGCAACCAAGTGTTCAAGGAGCTATCCAATTTCCAAAGAACACTATGGTAGTGTACCAGTACCTGAGTGAATTCGGGTACCTGGCCTGAAAATGAAACTTGTGGAGCCAAACAAATTGTTGAGCTTAGTACTTAAACTGGGTAGATAATTATGTCTACAAGTATTGTCTATTCAACCAACAGTTTCTCCTAATTTTGCGTACCATTCACTTGTTGGCCATAAATCGCAAATTCAAGTACAAATTCAAGTCCTTTCAATTCATCAAAGTTACTTTGCGCCACAAGGAACAAACGAAAAAATACAAACACTGAAGAACAAACTGCTCAAGAATGCACGACTCCTTTTGAAACAGCAGAACAGGATCCTCGAGTCACTAAGAAAGTGCTGTTATCAGAACAATCGCAAGTTGTAATCATTGAAAAATAAACTCCACTCCAGATCTGATAGACATTGGTCGTGCAAGACTCACCAAGCAAGTGGAACACCCAACAGGATTGTCCGTTGTTTGGCACAGCAGATGAACGAAAAATTGTTCCCCTCACTATTAAGTTCCAACCTGATAACACCAATCTTGCCCAAATACAACCACAATTTTTTCGAATTCGGCAGCAGGCAAGCTCATCACAAGCCATCGAAGTTGGCATAAAGTAGCATAGCGCTTCACCTGAAGTTCGATTATGTTGGACACAAACAAGGGGTGAAAGAACTTCATAAGGTCAGACGACCAAATGTGATTGACCCAACACTCGTTAGAGCGGCTCAGTTCTCGGACATCAAAGTGCTGAACAAACCAAGGGATTTCGTCGAAAAATGTTCACTCAGCAACGTCTTCTTCTTCTACAGAATAGAGTTCAAAAGCGATCCTGGTTGTAAATCACATGCTAGCACAATCCATAAACTGGATAAAGAGGATTGGCAAATTGGTTGTCAGAACAATGCGTCATTTCTGTCTCGCTGAGTTCAAAGAAGCGACGGTCAAGAGAGTCACAAGGGAAGGCCGAGCGAATGTCCACATATCTAACCAATCAGAATGTAAACAATTGGCGTGACATCGGATAGCACAGTTTTTCCCGCTCGCTGAATTCTGATTGGTCAGTTTAAATTTCAGTAGCTCTCGCCGTATGCAAGGACGTCATCGGAGATTTCACAACGGTTACGACTGATGGTGCAATCGGAGATTTGACAACGGCTATAAGTAATGGTGCAATACCTTTGTGTGCAGCCGTTGTTGTCAGTTCGTTGTGCTACAGATTGATCAAGTGATTTTGGTTCTATAGTCATCAGTGAATCAACAAAGACTGCTTGGGAATGTGTACTACGTTGCGACTATAGTGGTAAGAAAACAGATAAAATGTAGTTTTGTTGGTGAGCAGATCCAAATTTCTATTCGGTCATGTAGTCAGTGGCACTTCGAATCACGCAACTTTTGATGTTTACAGGTATTCGCCAAAAGTTGTTAAAACGTTAATGTACTTAAAATTTTATATTCCACACTTTACTTAGTACAAAATATATTGCCTTTTTGTGTTATTTAAGCGGTTGATTCGAAGCGAGTATTGAACACATAAAAGGTCATTATGTCATCCATGGAATGTGTCGACGTTTCAACTTTCATTGGTAGGGAAATAACCACCGTACTTAAGATAGCCGTGGATTACGTAATTCTTAAATTAAGTGACGCGTGTGACTACTTTGCTAGGCCCATACTCGTGTAAAAAAACAATTAAATTTAATCGCGACTTTTAGGAAAGAAAGCTGTAAGTTGTTAAAAGTGTTATTATCGAATCGCTCATACCATAGATATCCTGATGACAGTTCCAGATTAATTAAGACCATTACGTTATCGGACATTCCTCGGAGATTTTACCTCGGCTATAAGCAGAGATGCCAACCTATGGAGATCTAAAATCTGGAGATTTTTTCCATCCGGTCTCCCCACCCCTCCCCCCCTCGATCAACCTACCCGCTCCCCCTCCCCTCCTCTCCCCCCCCCCCCCCCTAAACGCACCCACCCATCCCCCAGCAGCTCCTTCAGAATACAAGAATATTCTGCCACCATTGTGAATTTGCGGGAAAACAGGGTACTTAACATATGTCAAGAATTTTTATTGGTGAATCGGAGATCCAATCAAACAATCGGTTATATGGCTATGATAGCTAAAGGAAGTCATTTTGTTTAGTTCTATTAACGTGAGTTTGAAACTCAGAGATGAAGAAATGCATTAAGAAACAATGAAACGAGTTTGAAAAAGTCGATCTTTTTTAAACTTGGGGATGCAATTTGAGTCTAGAATGGAGAAACGTCTGTGAAAGGTTCAGAGTCGTTTTTATCCGGGAGATTTAATGACCCGTACGGGAGACCGGGAGATTCGTTCCGTATCCGGGAGACTCCCGGATAATCCGGGAGAGTTGGCATGTATGTATAAGTGATAGTGCAATAAGTTCGTGTGCAGTCGTTGTTGTCAGTTGTTGTGCTACAGATTGATCAGGTGATTTTGTGTCTATAGTCAAAGTGAATCAACAAAGACTGCTTGGAATGTGTACTACGTTGCGACTATAGTGGTAAGAAAACAGATAAAATGTAGTTTTGTTGGTGAGCAGATCCAAATTTCTATTCGGTCATGTAGTCAGTGGCACTTCGAATCACGCAACTTTTGATGTTTACAGGTATTCGCCAAAAGTTGTTAAAACGTTAATGTACTTAAAATTTTATATTCCACACTTTACTTAGTACAAAATATATTGCCTTTTTGTGTTATTTAAGCGGTTGATTCGAAGCGAGTATTGAACACATAAAAGGTCATTATGTCATCCATGGAATGTGTTGACGTTTCAACTTTCATTGGTAGGGAAATAACCACCGTACTTAAGATAGCCGTGGATTACGTAATTCTTAAATTAAGTGACGCGTGTGACTACTTTGCTAGGCCCATACTCGTGTAAAAAAACAATTAAATTTAATCGCGACTTTTAGGAAAGAAAGCTGTAAGTTGTTAAAAGTGTTATCACCGTATCGTTCATACCCATAGATATCCTGATGACAGTTTAATTAAGACCATTACGTCATCAGAGCTTCCTCGGAGATTTCACCTCGGCTATAAGTGATAGTGCAATAAGTTCGTGTGCAGTCGTTGTTGTCAGTTGTTGTGCTACAGATTGATCAGGTGATTTTGTGTCTATAGACTGCTTTGGAATGTGTACTACATTGCGACTATAGTGGTAAGAAAACAGATAAATTTTCAAAGCGCGGTTTTAAGATCTAAAAGATCTGAAAGATCTTCTTGTTTTTTTTCGTTTTGTCGGAGCGCTGAACCAGACTTCCACTCGGCCACATAGTCAGAGGGAATTCAAGTCACGCAACTTAGGATGCTTATTCGCCAAAAAGCTGTTAAAACGTTAATGTACTTGAAATTTTATAAATATAGTCCGTTCTTTATTTACAACAAAATATATATTTTTTTGTGTCTTATTGAAACATGTAATCGTGACTTTTAAGAAAGAAAGCTAAGACTATTACGTCATCGGAGATTTCACAACGGCTACGACTGATGGTGCAATCGGAGATTTGACAACGGCTGTAAGTAATGGTGCAATACCTTTGTGTGCAGCCGTTGTTGTCAGTTCGTTGTGCTACAGATTGATCAAGTGATTTTGGTTCTATAGTCATCAGTGAATCAACAAGGACTGCTTGGGAATGTGTACTACGTTGCGACTATAGTGGTAAGAAAACAGATAAAATGTAGTTTTGTTGGTGAGCAGATCCAAATTTCTATTCGGTCATATAGTCAGTGGCACTTCGAATCACGCAACTTATGATGTTTACCGGTATTCGACAAAAGTTGTTAAAACGTTAATGTACTTAAAATTTTATGAATATTCCACTCTTTATTGAGCACAAAATATATTGCCTTTTTGTGTTATTTAAGCGTTTGATTCAAAGCGAGTATTGAATACATAAAAGGTCATTATGTCATCCATGGAATGTGTCGACGTTTCAACTTTCATTGGTTGGGAAATAACCACCGTACTTAAGATAGCCGTGGATTACGTAATTCTTAAATTAAGTGTCGAATGTGACTACTTTGCTAGGCCCATACTCGTGTAAAAAAACAATTAAATTTAATCGCGACTTTTAGGAAAGAAAGCTGTAAGTTGTTAAAAGTGTTATTATCGAATCGCTCATACCCATAGATATCCTGATGACAGTTCCAGATTAATTAAGACCATTACGTTATCGGACATTCGTCGGAGATTTTACCTCGGCTATAAGTGATAGTGCAATAAGTTCGTGTGCAGTCGTTGTTGTCAGTTGTTGTGCTACAGATTGATCAGGTGATTTTGTGTCTATAGTCAAAGTGAATCAACAAAGACTGCTTGGAATGTGTACTACGTTGCGACTATAGTGGTAAGAAAACAGATAAATTTTCAAAGCGCGGCTTTAAGATCTGAAAGATCCTCTTGTTTTTTTTCTTTGTGTAGGTGAGCAGACCCAAACCTCCACTCGGCCATATAGTCAGTGGGACTTCGAATCACGCAACTTATGATGTTTATTCGCCAAAAGCTGTTAAAACGTTAATGTACTTAAAATTTTATGAATATTCCGCTTTTTATTTAATACAAAAAAATATTGCTTTTCTGTGTTATGGAAGCTCTTGATTAGAAGCGAGTATTGAATACATAAAAAGCCATTACGTCATTCGTGGAATGTGTCGACGTTGCAACATTCATTGGTAGGGAAATAACCACCGTACTAAAGATAGCCGTAGATAACGTAATTCTTGAATTATATGTGACTCGTGTGACTACTTTTCTACTCCTTTACTTATGTAAAAAACCAATTAAATTTAATCGTGATTTTTAAGAAAGAAAGCTGTAAGATGTTAATAGTGTTATTGTTGTATCGTTCATACCCATACATATCCGAAGAAAGGTCCAGATTAATTAAGACCATTACGTGATCCGAGATTTCACAACGGCTGCGACTGAAGAGGAAGAAGAAGAAGAAGAAGAGGAAGAAGAAGAATCGGCAGTGCTAATCACCCTTTATTTGCAGTGTTGAGGACTGAATTGCAAAAGGGCGCAGCTCTCATCAGGCTGAAAGCATACAATGGCGCCTCCGGCTGCCGCTATAGAGCCCATGTTTGATGTTGGAGCACAGCACCACAGCTAAATGTTAATTAGCTGTGAGTCGATTTTGATGAGTACCGGAGTACCCGGGGAAAAAGCCTCGAGTCAGGTTGAGATCGACTGAAACTCAGCCCACATGCTGGCCGAGGCCAGAATTGAGCCCCGGCTCGCAGTGGTGGGAGGCCCGATAGATAACCACTAAGCCACCCTGACTCCCTGATGGTGCAATCGGAGTTTTCACAACGGCTATAAGTGATGATGCAATAAGATCGTGTGCAGTCGTTGTCAGTTGTTGCTACAGATTGATCAGGTGATTTTATGTCTATAGTCATCAGTGAATCAACAAGGACTGTTTTGGAATGTGCACTACGTTGCGACTATAGTGGTAAGAAAACAGATAAATATTTTCAAAGCGCGGTTATAAGATCTAAAAGATCTTCTTGTTCTAAATTACCTTGCCGCCCAATGCATATTAGCGTTTGCAGTTTGGGGCAGGCCAACACCCTTATCACCGGCAGTAACTTTTCTTAGTTGTCTAAAAATACATTTTAAAAGAGAAACAAGGCAATTTCTGGCACTGGCTGCAAAAAAACCTTGGTCTCCTTCAGTTTGAAGGGATGTGGTTTGATAACAAATTAAAAAGAAAGACGAAGAACAAGTCAATAAAAACTCGTTAACGTTTAAAGCTTTGATTACGACTGACGCCTCCTGTTGCCTCCTCTGCAGCGTTTTCGGTCAACTGAAAATCTGCGTTTTTCGGATGGGGCCATAGGGATGCCCAGATGCTTTATACTGAAAAGTTGTACTTCTTGTATGACTATTCATGAGCATGAGCTTGTAACCTCTTGTAACTGTGTGTAACGGCCTGTGACCCCATGTAACTGTGTGTAACTGCTCGTAACCCCTTGTAACCGTGTGTATCGGCTTGTTACCGCTTGTAACTGTGTGTAACGGCTTTTAACACCTCGTAACTGTGTGTAACAGCTAAATGTGTGGACCGACTTGTAACCCCTTGTAACTGTGGGTAACGGCTTGTAACCCCTTGTAAATGTGTATCACGACATGTCACCCATTGTAAAATGTGGGTAACTGAAACTTTGTGACCGTGTGGTTCAAACTTCAAATGGAGGCATGCACAGAACTGTATTGCAGCGGTCTTCTTCCTTCTTTGTTGTCAAGTCTTACTTGTGTAACGTGTAACGGCAAGTTACCGGTTATAATTAAGATATTCGTATGCAACACTCTTAGCAAACTCAACCCACTTCTCTTTACGCCTTTTCGCCTTGGATGGTTATGATCGAAGAAAGGTAGATAGATAGATAGATTTATTAAATAAAACCATTGCAGCCAAGGGCTGAATTACGGCTATTTACAAGTGAACAAAGATTCTAAAATATATTTAAAAACTAAATCTAAAAATATATTAAAAGCAAAGTTGCACACCGAGAACTAAACGCTAAGAAAAGGAAGAATTTGTCATTAAAAAGCTCCGCTGAAAGCGATTTGTCTTACAAAGAGGGACATTGAAAGTCCTCTTTTTCCTGAGAGTTACTTGGCATTCATTCTTTGGCGGCAGTAAGTGATGGAGCCTGTGGTTGGGATCTTGAAGGATCTTATCGAAGAGGCGCGTGGTGAGTTCCTCTCTTCGAGCGCTTAATATCGGCAGCCCCAGGGCGCCGCACGCTTCGAATATCTCAAGGTGGGATAGATGATACGAAAGGCGCGTTTTGAAGCCTTTCCAGTTCATCTGATAGGTATATGGGAAGGCTATTATGAAAGGTCTCGCAGGCGTATTCGGCGAAAAGGCCGAATGCATGTAGTGTAGAAACATACAAGTTCATGCGAGTCGAGGCCCGCTTGTTTTAACTGCCTCAGCAAGTACAGTCTGGAAGCTACCTTCTTAACTATCTCAGCAACATGCGCGTTCCAATTCAAATCGTCAGAGATGAAGAGACCCAAAAGTTTGGCACTCTTAACAACTTCGATGTTCTTATTATTGATGACGACAGGTGGAAATGAACGCTTAGATCTAGCAAAACAAATCTGCAACTCTTTGCATTTTGCTTCGTTCAGCTGGAACCGATCTGCCTGAGCTGCCCGAACTAAATTATCTACAGCTGTTTGGATCTGACGACAATCA
>NW_027179705.1:435000-445000 GCF_036669935.1 Montipora foliosa | reverse complement strand
ACACAGGATAGTAAAAAGTACGGCGGCTGTGAGCTTACAATTGTGGCAGGGAAATGAATTTGGCAAAACTGTGATGTAGGTTTGTTATTGTGTTTGGTCCCGTGAGAGTGATGTTGTAAGGTATCGGTATACCCCAAAATTGATAATTTTGCCATTTTAGTATTTTATATTTCCAGGTACACCTCATAGAGTTTTTTTGATAACAAAACGTTTGCGAAAAAAGGTTTCTTCTAGACAAAGTTAGAAAGGAAAAACGACCCTATCAATAAATTCTCTAATTAGAAGCTGTCCACAAATGACCATTTCTCAACACTCAAATGCAAATTACATCGAATGAGGCGCACGTTTACAGGGAGTTTTCATCCTTTTTCACTGAAATTTGGCAAGAATGTTGCCCGATAATGTGGCAAAAAACCCGTGTCGGGCAGTTTTATTTGTTGCCTCCTCCGAAAGTAATGATTATTTAAGAAAAGCTACTGCGTGTCTTATAAAAACTGAAAGTTTAACAGCGAAAAAAAAAACACAAACAAAACAAACCAGTCAATTAATCAAAATTTTGTTTCTTAGATCAAGGTGTGAAGAAAACGTAGTTTCCGGTTAAATTCTGACCGGAAACGAACTCAACTTGTGAAACTATATACTTTTGAAAAATGAGGGCTATTTTAGGAAAGGTTTTTATTTCTTGCCTTAAATCAACTAATAATCGGAATCTACAATTCCTAAGCTTCCAGAAAATATATACTTTATTGGGGGTTTTTATGAAACGTGTGACCGTGAAGCATGCAGCGACAACGCGTGGTTGCCGTTTGGGGTATACTGATTTAAAGGACGTAAAACTCATGAAATGAATTGTTATGCTGCGTTCTTCCAACAGATCAGCATTCCGTTTTTCATGAAGAGATTAAATCTGTTAACGACTTCGACGCGTTTAGGTGATTAATACTGGGCAATAGTTTTGAAGTTCTTTATTTGCTTTTGTCTGTTCAGTCTGTTTTGTAGCAATAGTGCTGGTTTACGGTTTATTTGTGGATTTTCTGCAACGTGAATGCATAATTGCGGGCCGTTGTTTGTACATTTTTTGGGCGTAAGTGTTTTAATGAGTGCTGGTGTGGAAGGGGTTTTTTCAACGTAACTCTTAGAATTCGTACATGATAGAGTAAGGTAGTAGAATTTTAAATTTAAGATATAACCGCAAGTCATTAGGCAGGGGCACCCAACGAGAATATAGTTCAAAACCACTTAAACATAGCATTGTTAAACTTATTTTAGTATTTAAACAGTAGATGTAGGCATATTTTATCCCCTAAAAAATTTTCATCTGTTCGGATTTCCTAGCTAAAAGTGTAGTGATCCGAAAATTATAGGGATCAAAACGTACCTATTCGAAAATTTTAGCCAGAAAAAAGGCTCCCGAAAATTCTAGTTGACCTTTTTAGGGTAAAAATCCGTTAAAAATGAGCAATTATACCATTTTTCAGATGTTCACAAATCCTAGGAGAGGCAGGAAAGCAAGAAATTTTACAACAAATGTTCCGAAAATTATAAATCTCAAATCGTCTTCCGAACAGATATTTTCCGAAAATTGACGTTGGGTGCCCCTGATTAGTATACAGTGTTGGTGCTGGTGACTTTGTTAAGCTGAAAGCAACTAAAAATGCTGCTATAATCGTCACTTTGTTCTCAGATAGGAAGCAATGATTTTGCAAATATCATTGCTTCTGTGTGAATTAAGGATGGAGTTGTTGGGAAAGAATTTGCCCAGCACTTTTGTTTCCGTGTTAGCAGTCACTTTCTCGTTGCAGTATCATAGGAGTTGTCGTTCTTTAATGAACAGTAACTGTTTTCAAGTTAAGCTATGATCCTCGCATTTATGAACGATCATTATCCCTGTTTCTGAACAGCATGTTGTCTGGGTATTAATTTCGCAACGAACGAACGAACCATTCACCATTTTTTGATGCTTTTAGGAAGCTTGCTGCGATTTTTGCTAAGCTTGGATGTTTGGAGGAAGTTTACGGCAATTTCGCGAGGCTTTAAGAACGAAGCATTCAACATTTCGGAGCGCTATTACAGTCAGTCATTATTGCTGTTTCTGAACAACATGGTATAAGGATATTAAGGACACATTCGCAACATTTGTGAATGCTATTCTGGACGATTTTTATAGTTTTCTATGCCTATACCATATTTTAGTCGCTTCTCTTTGAGAACGAAGCATACGACATTTTTGAGCAGCACAGCCTCCTTTGTTCATCGAAGTTTTTCGTTCTCTCACCACCTGACACTTCCATGGCTTCGCTTTAAGAACGAGGCATTCAACATTTCGGAGCGCTATTACAGTCAGTCATTATTTCTGTTTCTGAACAGCATGTTGTCAGGTTATTAAGGACACATTCGTAACATTTGTGATTGCTGTTGTGGACGATGTTTATAATTTTCTACGCGTATATCGATATTTTAGTCACTATATGTTTTGAGGAAGTGTACGGCGATTTCGCGACGCTTTAAGAACGAAGCATTCAACATTTCGGAGCGCTATTACAGTCAATCAGTATTGCTGTTTCTGGACAACATGGTATAAGGATATTAAGGACACATTCGCAACATTTGTGAATGCTATTCTGGTCGATTTTTATAGTTTTCTATGCGTATATCCATATTTTAGTCGCTACTCTTTGAGAACGAAGCATACAACATTTTTGAGCAGCACAGCCTCCTTTGTTCATCGAATTCTTCGTTCTCTCACCACCTGACACTTCCATAGCTACGCTTCAAAAACGAGGCATTCAACATTTCGGAGCACTATTACAGTCAGTCATCACTTCTGTTTCTGAACAGCATGTTGTCAGGGTATTAAGGACACATTCGCAACATTTGTGATTGCTGTTGTGGACGATGTTTATAATTTTCTATGCGTATATCGATATTTTAGTCACTATATGTTTTGAGGAAGTGTACGGCGATTTCGCGACGCTTTAAGAACGAAGCATTCAACATTTCGGAGCGCTATTACAGTCAGTCATTATTTCTGTTTCTGAACAGCATGTTGTCAGGTTATTAAGGACACATTCGTAACATTTGTGATTGCTGTTGTGGACGATGTTTATAATTTTCTACGCGTATATCGATATTTTAGTCACTATATGTTTTGAGGAAGTGTCCGGCGATTTCGCGACGCTTTAAGAACGAAGCATTCAACATTTCGGAGCGCTATTACAGTCAATCAGTATTGCTGTTTCTGGACAACATGGTATAAGGATATTAAGGACACATTCGCAACATTTGTGAATGCTATTCTGGTCGATTTTTATAGTTTTCTATGCGTATATCCATATTTTAGTCGCTACTCTTTGAGAACGAAGCATACAACATTTTTGAGCAGCACAGCCTCCTTTGTTCATCGAAGTTCTTCGTTCTCTCACCACCTGACACTTCCATAGCTACGCTTCAAAAACGAGGCATTCAACATTTCGGAGCACTATTACAGTCAGTCATCACTTCTGTTTCTGAACAGCATGTTGTCAGGGTATTAAGGACACATTCGCAACATTTGTGATTGCTGTTGTGGACGATGTTTATAATTTTCTATGCGTATATCGATATTTTAGTCACTATATGTTTTGAGGAAGTGTACGGCGATTTCGCGACGCTTTAAGAACGAAGCATTCAACATTTCGGAGCGCTATTACAGTCAGTCATTATTTCTGTTTCTGAACAGCATGTTGTCAGGTTATTAAGGACACATTCGTAACATTTGTGATTGCTGTTGTGGACGATGTTTATAATTTTCTACGCGTATATCGATATTTTAGTCACTATATGTTTTGAGGAAGTGTCCGGCGATTTCGCGACGCTTTAAGAACGAAGCATTCAACATTTCGGAGCGCTATTACAGTCAATCAGTATTGCTGTTTCTGGACAACATGGTATAAGGATATTAAGGACACATTCGCAACATTTGTGAATGCTATTCTGGTCGATTTTTATAGTTTTCTATGCGTATATCCATATTTTAGTCGCTACTCTTTGAGAACGAAGCATACAACATTTTTGAGCAGCACAGCCTCCTTTGTTCATCGAAGTTCTTCGTTCTCTCACCACCTGACACTTCCATAGCTACGCTTCAAAAACGAGGCATTCAACATTTCGGAGCACTATTACAGTCAGTCATCACTTCTGTTTCTGAACAGCATGTTGTCAGGGTATTAAGGACACATTCGCAACATTTGTGATTGCTGTTGTGGACGATGTTTATAATTTTCTATGCGTATATCGATATTTTAGTCACTATATGTTTTGAGGAAGTGTACGGCGATTTCGCGACGCTTTAAGAACGAAGCATTCAACATTTCGGAGCGCTATTACAGTCAGTCATTATTGCTGTTTCTGAACAGCATGTTGTCAGGGTATCAAGGACACATTCGCAACATTTGTGAATGCTATTCTGGTCGATGTTTATAATTTTCTACGCGTATATCGATATTTTAGTCGCTACTCTTTGAGAACGAAGCATACAACATTTTTGAGCAGCACAGCCTCCTTTGTTCATCGAAGTTTTTCTTTCTCTCACCACCTGACACTTCCAAAAGTCGGGTCGACTTTTCAAATGACGGGTCGTCACGACCTGATCGGATCGTCACGATCCGTCGAGATATTTGAAGCTGCCTCAGGCAGTTCGACTTCCGGCAGTAAATCTTACTTCCTTTTTAAACTTCACGACCCGACATCCGGCGAGTCGGGCCGTCAACAGCAATTGACGACCCGACTCAGTTCATGTATATTGGACATGTGTGGAGGCATCTTCGAGTCGGGAATGCCTGAGACTAATGGGTCACGAAGGCGCTCGTTTCGTATAGCCTCTCCAAACTTGCATTCCGTGGCCAAGTGCTTCAATGTTGCTACATAGTGACTAACTGACTCACCGGAATTCCTTGCTCGATTATCGAACTTGTAACGTGCGACCAGGGCCAATCTTTCAAGTTTGAGTTGTTCTCGCATTCGCTGTACAATGACATCGTAAGTTATAGCGTCGACCTTCAGTTGTGCTAGCCTGCGAACGCAGACGTATTTCCGGCGGTCGTTTCTCTCCCCCGAAAAATAACATTTGCAAAACCGAGCTGCAAAACGATTTCTGTGACGTAAAATTCTTAGCCAATCAGAATTAGGCTCATAAATCTCCAGAACCAACACGCAGAGAACACGCAAAGTACTTGCGCGTTGTCCACGTAAACACAAGTCAGATTAATGGCGGGCAATCTGGAGGATATTAAACAGATTGTGAGGTTTTTGGTATTTAAAAGTCAAGTAGCTATCAGGAGGATGCGATCAAGTATGTTGCGGCCTAGAAGAAATGCGATGTTTTCGTCAATTTACCTACACGATTTGGAAAGTCATTGCTTGTGGTGCTTTGGACCGTGCGGTGCTCTTCTGGGAAAATATTGTGATTATGATTTACCCATTACCAATTCTTTTTGGATTGTTTTTTACTAGAATATTCTAAGTTGTCCTTTGGTCTCCTTTTCTCTGACTCTGGAAGAGACAATGCCTTCAAGTTAGCGCCTTCAGTTTCCGCTTTAGGAAGCGGTGTCTATGTAAATATTTCATGATATTTATACATTAAGCTCTCACTGAAACTTCCACAGGCTTCTTTAACGACATTTTGTGGTCTCGGTGGTGCAAAAACAAGCGCTAGGATCGGTGAAGGTCTAAGAATCCCCAACACAATCCGGCTTATGCATACTCCAGGGCTTAAACGGCTCTCTTACTGGTTGCTTTCCTGTATAGTTTTACTACGTCGAAACATTCAAGCAAGCGTCATGATCAACAAAACTCAGACCTTTCTTTGCTTCCAGTGCGCCCCTTAAATCTTAAGCCGATCTCTTAACTCGAAGAGTAATGTCACCGTCAAACTGTCGTTTAATTTAGTCCTCAAGCTCGTCCTCTTTACGTACAGCTTTCTTGTATCGTAGCGGTGGATAATAGCATTTCGTGCGGCAGTTAGCCCACATAAATCCGCTCGAAGTATCAAAGAGGAGATTTCCAAAACACTCTTACCAAACACATTTATCTTCTCCTTTGCAACCAAACAATTTGACCGTCAAAGAAAGCAACATTTCGCCACCGCAGATAATCTTAATTCTTTAGCGTTTCAATCATGGCTGTTTGTTTCGAAGGTTTGCTGTGACAACGATAACACGAATTGCGCGGAGATCACCCGACTCTCTATTCTCTCATGTAACGTGATTGGCCAAAAAAAACAAAACAAAACAAAAGCAGTTACGTCACAGAAATCGTTTTGCAGCCCGGTTTCGCAGACGTTATTTTTCGGGGGAGAGAAACGGCCGCCGGAAATACGTCTGCGTTCGCAGGCTACAGTTGTGCAGGAGCCACCAAATCCTTCGCCAATTGGTTTCCACTGGAAGGTTCGTCAAAAGAACAGCCCTTTTCGTTTTAGCTTCCGAAACTTTGTTTGCAAGAAAATAAAAGTCCAGCTGTTCGGTATAAGACTCCCAATCTGTTCCCAAAACAAACTTGGTCACCTTGCCAATGGTTTGACTCGTGTTTATGTTAGGCGCTTTCGTCCGGCATTTCCCGTCGTATCTTTGACTTCAAATGTGGATTGCACAACCAAATTCCTGTCTACTGCTTGTGCTTGATCAAAAAAAAAAAGATCCCAATCCTCGTCGCCAGTTGCTGTGTATTCGCAAATAAACCGGGGACAGTAAAGAAAGGCAGATCAAGATGGCGATTCACAACTTTTTTTAATGCAAAGCCAGGCTTCGTGTACAAACCAAATATGGAAAAGGGATCACGTCAAAAACTGTTAAAACAGGGAACCCAAACCGAAAGATCCAACATAAACGTCTTAACATAAACCTGCGCAATCTTTACTTTTTCACTTTAAACCTGAAAAACATCGGTAGCATTGCCACCTTTCTCGTCTTTGTCAAGTATGGCGTGAAAAATTTGACGGTTTGCGGGTTTTTCTTGCACTAGCAAGCGAGTTCGACGATCACCAGAGCTGTAGCAGCAATATTTTGTTGAGAGAGATCTTGCTGCGTTGTTGATCTCGGATAATTAATCACTTAATTACTTAATTAATTAATTCAGGTGACCAACTTGGAGGGCTGGGCACCCCAACTGAAATGCTTGGGAGCCCGAAGGGCTCCCCGAAATTTTCCTTAGAGCACAGCCTTGACACACGTATGCTTCCATCGGGTTTCTCTCTACAGACCCTGTTGAGATCTATGTCGTCGGCACAGTAACCTTTTTCAGGTAACCTTTTTCAAGGTCACGTAGAGTCAGATGCTTTTGCTTCTTTTGCTACAGGGCACCGATGTGGATGAGCTTGAATTGGAGTCACGTTAGGGTTCATGCTGATGTGTAGGGGCGGCCCCAAAGTTCCTAACCCTGTATGGACATCTTTAAAAGCATCCATGACAATAGCTTTTGCCAGTTTTCCCCAAGGGACAGGCACATGGGACACACCCACCTCACTAGCCATGCTCCCCTTCGGGGTAACTTTTCCTTCAGAGGTTACAGCACTATGAACTACACTAATGTCCTCACACGTACCATATACTGGGGAGGTGCTGGTGCTGGTGGTTTCCACAGTCAGATGAAGCTCTTTTGTTGCACTACCATTCAGTGAGGCGGGCCTGACTTCCCCATCAGGATTGAAATTTTCCTTGAGTTTCACAGACCAATTCTACTTGCCCCAGTGGCTTTATTACACCTCCTCCATACATGTAGGTATGCAGGATGGCAGAGGAGGGTTTGATTAGTCCATGGATAGTAAACCCTGCAGGACACATGGTCCGGAGATTCTCCACTGCAAGTGTGTTGGTTGTTGATGCAGTATCTAATTGCAAAGTTTTCCAGGCAATTTTTTTTTTTTGCTGCTGACAATTTGATCGCTGCGAAAAACTTTTTTTCATGTGCAGATACAGATCGCACAGAGTGAGTGTCCAAAAGTAAACAAAGGATATGTTTCTTGCCCCTCATCAGAAATTGAATCATCCAATCCATTCACATTCTGAGGTTTGCTCAAACATTTCCGAGCTACATGCCCTTCTTTGCCACATTTTCTGAACTTACACTTAAGGAGAAATTCACAACACTTTTCTTTTGGGTGACTCGGTGTCGCCGCACAGTAGTTACACTCAGACTGTTTTCTAGACAACTCTTTGCCATGGTTTTGGCCTTGAGAGCAAGTGCTGTTTCGCTTTGACGGTCCAATTTACCTTCTCTTCATTTCCACGAACTTGCCTCATAAGCCTATTGAGCGTCAGTGAATGATTCATATATCTTTGCTATTTCAACCACACTACAGAACTCCACAATGTTACCATTGTTGTCACGACGACCATTAGTGTTCAACTTTCCCTTTAAAATTTCGTCTACCAAGCCAGCGGTAAAACAGTCGTGGCATGCTTGATCTTCAAAACTCCCATACTCACAATATTTAGCTCGCTCCACCATTGGACATTCCCTGGATTCTCCTTTGGACTGAAACACGTGTCCCATTTTCGTTCGCTCAGCTTAAACACTGACACTGCCTCCAAAGCCCTTAACGAGGGCTTGAATAACTTCACCAGGTCACTCTTGTCCTCTTCTGACAGTCCTAGCGTTTTATTGTTTGGATTAATCAATCTCTTCATCTTTGAAGGCAGAGTTGCTCGCAGTGTTGACATGCAAAGGTTCCGGTTCTTCCATTGTTTTTTTTCCATCCTCACTTTGATCATCATATTGACATCCATCTTTCCGCTCGAACCATCCCATCACTGCGCAATAGTCAATATAATTCAATATGAAACAATCTAGAGCTTCTCGCTCATGTAGCCCTTCTTGCATTCGAGGGACAGGAAAACCGACAAGCGCGTTCGCCATGATAACTGCAAACAGAACCAGTTTGTACGGGGGACCAGCTTGACATCATCCGAAAATGGCGGGAACGATTCAGACGACAACTCCCACAGTTCGTTCTCATACACAAACTAACCGTAGTATGGACAAAACTTCGTAACTTTAGGCAAGTGCCACTCTACTTCTGACACCATATTGACCGGCGGAATACCGCTGACCCCTATGATAGGGCGACAGAATTATCTCCTATCAACAGATATAGCATCAGCCTAGTGACTGCAGTGGTATTTCAATGCCAGTAGTTTACCTTTGATAGCACATTTCTTGTGCAAAACATTGAACTGTCTTAATTCAGAAATCTTTTTTAAAGGAGATCTGTGCTGACTAAAAGGTTCCGTCCAATCACACAACTCTCAATTCAATTTTACTTAATGATCTCTCTCACACACCTTACTCGCACGACTACAGTAAAGGAATAATAGATAAAAGTTTAGCAAGAAGAGGTTTGAGTTTTTTGTAAAATACAATTGTCTAAATACATCAAATAACTCAAATTCATTCTAAAACTTTAGAGGTTTCCTTCATTCAATTCCCTTCCAAGTCGACCAATTTATTGAGAGATAAGAAATTACAATGTATTCGCTAAAATCACTTAAAACCTAGTCCCTTACCTTTTCGTGTTTAAAACTAAATAAGGAATTCCGTGATTTTGGATCATCTGGTCGACATCTATTAAGTTTCTCCACAGGTTTCCCGGGATCGGAGTTGACCTGCTTGGTTTGGCCGACCTCTTCATCTATGACGGCTTTTGTTGCCAAAACTATTGAGGGCAGACCTGGATAGACCCAAGAAAGTTAAAAGGTGAAGGGTTGAATTCTTATCTCATCCATATCAAACAGCTCAAAGTGACCATAATAACGATCGTCGAGCGAGCAAAAAGGTGTGAAATTCAGAAATGTAACAACATGGAGGTCGACCCAACCACATCAATTTGAGAGTTCGTACGCTCGAACGCAGCCAAAACGACGTATATGTAGCTATCTTCGTTTTCCGATTGTCGATTTTCACCAGAACCACAACACGTTGCAGGAAATATATTTTTCTTGAAAGGTCTTCCCTGTGAAGCACACTGTTC
>NW_027179705.1:422500-430000 GCF_036669935.1 Montipora foliosa | reverse complement strand
CTACTCTTGCCCCACGTGGGGACGGGACTCAAAGTCAAAATCAGTCAAATGCACCCTGTGGGGACAGATTGTTGCTCAAAAGCCCTTCAATGCTCTGCAATCCCCCACCCTTTCCCAGGACCAGGGAGGGTGGGGGTTTCAATTGACTTGTGCATTATACCACAGGTTACTCGACTCTACCGGGGAAATTAGAATTTAAACCTGAAGTTCACTTAAAGTATAATCAAGTCCATAGTGCGAAGTCATTGGGCAGGCATGAGTCAAGGTGCGGATTGATTCCGTCTGGATCCGTCGTTTGGATCCGTCCGATCGAAGCCAGTTATCTTTCTAGTTTCAGGCTTGACTAAAGAGTGGAGCGTGCGTGTGCTGACCCAATGCAGTGGTAAAGGGATGCGCGCAATACATGATCTAAACTAAAAGCTTCCTTAGACTCAATACTGTTTGGGCACTCAGATGGAAGAATTATCACTTGGTCAATTGTTGCAACATATAATCTGCATCTTCGAGAAATATATGTAATATTAACATGGCTGACAAATTACTCCTTAATTTTGGGTCTGGAAATTAATTGATCTTGGAGAAAATGCACGTGAAATTATTCCCTAATTTTGCTCGTCACCAGTTGATTACCCATACCTATGTTAAGAAACAATTTTAAAAATTGTTAAAACCTATGGCATTATTTTCTTTGAAGAAATTTGAAAACTTTTACTTTGACAACTTTTAGTTTTACTCTTAGCGCCCTTTCAGATCAAACGCCCATGCTCTTTAATGGCTACTTTTGGAATAACGGCCTGAATTATTTTGCCATGTTAAAAAATTACTTTTTTTATTTTTCCAGCAACTAGCCTGTCCTTTGGAATTTTTACGGTATTAAAACCTCTGTCGAGCGGCCACCCTGGCATGACAACCAATACTTAGAGGTAACCGTTTCTCGAAGATCGCCTTCGATTTGCAGATGCGAGGATCTTAGTTCACGCTGGGGCTTCCTAGAGACACAAAATGGTCCTTAATTTCTCTCTGTTGTGCTCAGAAAGAAATTAGCCAAAGAATGTGAAGGCTGTTAGGTAGTCAAGCCAGAATCGTAAACAAGGTGTAAAGAAGGCTTTTGAAGCATTTTTATATAAAAAAGAAGGATCCGTTAGGCATATTCATATATGGCAGAACAGTGATAATGCTGACGCATACGGTTGACAGATCAGGGACATAATTTAGTCACAAGGGCTCAGTTATAAACTACACAGTTATGTTTTGGTCACCATTTGCGAAAATCTGATAACAAAACATGCTTGATGTTTGTCTTATAATGCTTTAAGAACAATTATTTCCCTCTTCTCAAACCACCTGACAATGATTTCCCTCTATACATTTACTTTTTATAACATAAAAGATGGAAAAATTAACAAGAATTGTAACAAGATTGATGTTTTTTGATTTTTTTGATTTTCGCATTCCGATTGGAACCCACAGTGGTGTGTCTTACGAGACTCGAAGCTCGAAGATGCAGTACACGAGATCGGCATTATTTTCCATCTTCTCCAAAACGTCGTCGCAACCATTGAACCATGCATTATGGAAGGAACTAATCGAGAATGGATTGCTAGGGTGAAATCGACGCGCCGTGGATGCCGAGCTGGTTCGAAAAAGAAAAGACCTATTTCTGTTGTTGTGACAGATTTTCGAGAGAGCTCAAGGCAGGCGAATGGATTTCCTACTCTTTTGGTTAACTCGAATGGCTTTCATTCTGCAGAAGCGGTCAATTTGCATAATCCTTCGGAAACCTCCTTAAATATTCATTCTGACACCTCCCGTCCCAGTAACAATAACAGTGGAAGCATTGTTGTGGAACGTACGCCGTTTGTGCCTGATCGTGGAAAACAGTAGCCTCTTCTGACTTTATGTTCTGCCAATGTTCGAGCTGTAAAGTCAAAGACCGCAGCTTTACTAGAGTACATTCATAGTGCTGATATGGACATTTTTGCAGTTACCGAAACATGGCTTACCGATAAAGATGCCGCTGCGAAAATGGAATTCATTCCGACAGAGACGCACAAGTTTGTACAGTGCAATCGCCAAGGTCGTAGAGGAGGGGGAACTGGGTTGCTATTCAAGAATCAACTCCAGGTCAAACACATCGAGTCTAGTGAGAAGTCTTCATTTGAGTTTTCAGAATGGAGAGTAATGCATCAATCACTTAGAGCAAAATTGATCATCGTTTATCGTCCTCCTTACTCTGCTGAACATCCAGTTACTCCTCGGGAGTTCTTTGAGGAATTTGGTAATTTCCTGGAGTCGAACATTTTGTGTCCAGAGTCCTTAATTTTTGTTGGGGACTTTAATTTCCATATGGACGTGCCGAGTGACCCTGATGCGCGCACATTCCTGGATTTCCTAACATCGATGGGTCTCAAACAACATGTAACTGTGCCAACTCATATTAGTGGTCACACGCTCGATCTAGTGATCACTCGAGCACAAGATCCAGTTGTTTGCAGTATCCCTGTAGCGGATCGATACCTGTCAGATCATGCTTCGGTCCTGTGTTTATTAAATGCGGCTAAGCCCAGTCACGTCACCAAGGAGATCTGTTATCGTCGAGTAAAGGCTATTGAAGTTGACCAACTGCGCGCGGACCTGCAGAATTCTGATCTATGCCAAAAAGAATATGCTGATTTGAATGAGTTGTCTCTGGCTTACACGTCGACACTTTCATCCTTGCTAGACAAACATGCGCCTCTTCAGAAAAAGATCTCTCTGGTCAGGCAGCGTGTCCCGTGGTTTAATAGCGAGATTAAGGACGCAATCAGGTCAAGGAGGAAAGCTGAGAGGAAATGACGCAAGTTCAAGTCTTCGGAAGATTTGCGCGCTTTTAAATCCGCGCGCAATCATGCCACCTACATTATGAACTGTGCTCGTCGAGATTACTACTCTCAGCTTATTTCTGAGAACAGCGCAGATCAGAGGAAGTTATTCCGCACTACTAAGTCTCTATTGTGTGAGCTGTCTGATGTGAATTTCCCTAATCACATTCCACCCAATGACTTGGCTAATAAGTTCGGAAATTATCTCATGCAGAAAATTGACGTCATAAACAAGTCAATGGACTCTCTAGTCCCCCGCGAAGATGGCGAAGGATCCAATGTGTGCGATGATAACGGTGCGTGTGCGGGTGCTATCTTTTCTGACTTTGAGGCTTTGAATGAAGACCAAGTCGCCTAGCTTATTGGGAAGGCAGCTAAAAAATCGTGCCCCTTAGATCCTATGCCTGCCTCATTGCTTTTTGAAGTTCTTGATGTCCTACTTCCAGTTATCACTAAGATAATCAACCTATCATTTGAATCGAGTGTATTTGCTGATGATTGGAAGGGAGCCCTTGTACTACCATCCTTGAAGAAACATGGACTCGATATTGCTTATAAGAACTTTCGTCCAGTTAGCAACCTCCGTTACATCTCTAAGCTTTCTGAGAAAGCAGCCGCTGTCCAGCTCACAGATCATATGATAACTAATAAGCTACACCTTCTGTTGCAATCCGCGTACAAAGAACATCACAGTACTGAGTCTGCTTTGCTTAAAGTCAAGAATGATATCTTAATGAACATGGACGCACAGAAGGTTACGCTCTTAGTTCTCCTTGATCTTAGTGCGGCATTTGATACTGTGCGGCATGACATTGTTCTCGATCGACTTCGCACGGCCATAGGAGTGAGCGGAAAGGCGCTAGAGTGGTTTACATCTTATCTATCTGGCAGAACTCAGCAAGTCGTGGTGAATGGTGGTCTCTCGTCTTCTTTTCCGTTGAAGCAAGGAGTCCCACAGGGGAGCTGTCTTGGTCCTGTCTTGTTCACAATCTATACCAGCAAGATGTTCGAGATTGTAGAGAAGCACATCCCTAGCGTTCATTGCTACGCAGATGATACACAGCTGTATGTGGTGTTCAGTCCAAATCAACCAGGAGACGTGCTGTATTAAGGACTTAAGGGATTGGATGGTTAGGGATCGCTTAAAGCTTAATGAGGATAAGACGGAGGTTGTACTGATAGGTACTAGGCAGCAGCTCGCAAAGGTCAATGTGACAAGCATTGCGGTAGGCGACGAAACTATAGAAGCAAAACCTTCAGTTAGAAATTTAGGGTCATGGTTTGATTCACAACTTAGTATGTCGACTCAGCATTCTATCACCTGCACAACCACAACCACAACCACCGTGACCATCACGACCACTGTGACCACCACGACCACTGTGATCACCAAGGCCACCGTGACCACAACTAACACTGTGACCACCAAGACAACTTTGACCACCACGACCACCGTAATCACCAAGACCACTGTGACCATCACGACCACTGTGACAACTAAGACCACCGTGACCACAACGACCACTGTGACCACCAAGACCACCGTGACCACCACAACCACTGTGACCAACATGACCACCATCACTAAAACGACCACTTTGACAACCAGGATAACTGTGACCACCATATCTATCGCTTTTCCTACTGTGACATGACCAGCGTGAATCAAGACCACTATTAAAACTTCCACCACCATGATCACTCACCACTGTGACCACCACTACCACTGTGACCACCACAACTACTGTGACCACCACAACCACCGTGACCAGCATGGCCACCACAACCACTTTGACCACCACGAACACTGTAACCACCTTGAACCCCACTACCACCGTGAGCACTAAGACCACCACGACCACTGTGACCCCCAATACCACCGTGACCACCATGACCACTGTGACCACCAAGACCACCTTGACCACCACGAACACTGTGAACACCTTGAACCCCACGACCACCGTGAGCACTAAGACCACCACGACCACTGTGACCCCCAATACCACCATGACCACTGTGACCACCAAGACCACCTTGACCACCACGAACACTGTGACCACCTTGAACCCCACTACCACCGTGAGCACTAAGACCACCACGACCACTGTGACCCCCAATACCACCGTGACCACCATGACCACTGTGACCACCAAGACCACCTTGACCACCACGAACACTGTGAACACCTTGAACCCCACGACCACCGTGAGCACTAAGACCACCACGACCACTGTGACCCCCAATACCACCATGACCACTGTGACCACCAAGACCACCGTGACCACCACGACCACCTTAAACACCATGACCACCACAACCACTGTGACCACCCTGACCACCACGACCACTGTGACCACCAAGACCACCACGACCACTGTGACCTCCACGGCCACCGTGACCAAAACGACCACTGTGACCGTAAAGATCACCGTGACCACTACGACCACTGTAATCACCAAGACAAGCATGTCCACCACAACCCCTGTGACCACCAAGACCACCATGACCACCACAACCACTGTGACCAGCACGACCACCGAGACCACAACGACCAATGTGACCAACATGACCACCATGACCACCACAACCACTGTGACCACTATAGCTATTGCTGTTCCTACTGTGACATGACCAGGCTGAATCAAGACCACTATTACCACTTCCACCTTCATGATCACTCACCATTGTGACCACCACGACCACCGTGACCACAACGACCGCTGTGACCACCGTGACCACCACGACCACCTTGAACACCTTGACCACCACAACCACTGCGACCACCCTGACCACCACGACCACTGTGACCACCAAGACCACCACGACCACTGTGACCACCACGACCACCGTGACCACAACGACCACTGTGACCATAAAGACCACCAAGACCACCATGACCACCACAACCACTGTGATCACCAAGACCACCATGACCACCACAACCCCTGTGGCCACCAACAAAACCGTGACCACCACGACCCGCTGACCACAACGACCACTGTGACCACCAAGACCACCGTAACCACCACGACCACTGTGACCACCAAGAGCACCGTGACCTCTACAACCACCGTGACCACCACAACCCCCTTGACCACCACGATGACAACGACCACTATGACCACTGTGACCACCATGACCACTGTGATCACCAAGACCACCATGACCACCACAACCCCTGTGACCACCAAGACCACTGTGACCACAACGACCACCAAGACCACCGTGACCACCACAACCACTGTGACCACCGAGACCACCACGACCACTGTGACCAACATGACCACCATGACCACCACAACCACTGTGACCACTATAGCTATCGCTTTTCCTACTGTGACATGACCAGCGTGAATCAAGACCACTATTACCATTTCCACCACCACTCGATTACCATCCATTGTAACGATGACAGAACCACTGCCAATGCCCACCACGACCACCGTGACCACCACAACCACTGTGATCACTATAGCTATTGCTTTTCCTACTGTGACATGACCAGGGTGAATCAAGACCACTATTACCACTTCCACCTTCATGATCACTCACCATTGTGACCACCATGACCACCGTGACCACAACGACCACTGTGACCATAAAGATCACCGTGACTACCACGACCACTGTAATCACCAAGACCACCGTGACCACCACAACCCCTGTGACCACCAAGACCACCATGACCACCACAACCACTGTGACCAGCACGACCACCAAGACCACAACGACCACTGTGACCAACATGACCACCATGACCACCACAACCACTTTGACCACTATAGCTATCGCTTTTCCTACTGTGACATGACCAGCGTGAATCAAGACCACTATTACCACTTCCACCACCATGATCACTCACCACTGTGACCACCACGACCACCGTGACCACCACAACTACTGTGACAGCCACGACCATCGTGACCAGCATGACCAGCACGACCACTGTGACCACCAAGACCACTTTGACCACCGCCACCACCACTGTGACCACCGTGAGCACTAAGACCACCACGACCACTGTGACCACAATGACCACTGTGACCACTGTGACCACCGTGACCACCACGACCACCTTGAACACCATGACCACCACAACCACTGTGACCACCCTGACCACCACGACCACTGTGACCACCAAGACCACCACGACCACTGTGACCACCACGACCACCGTGACCACAACGACCACTGTGACAATAGAGACCACCAAGATCACCATGACCACCACAACCCCTGTGACCACCAACAAAACCGTGACCACCACGACCCGCTGACCACCACGACCACTGTGACCACCAAGAGCACCGTGACCTCTACAACCACCGTGACTACCACAACCCCCTTGACCACCACGATGACAATGACCACTATGACCACTGTGACCACCACGACCACTGTGATCACCAAAACCACCATGACCACCACAACCCCTGTGACCACCAAGACCACTAGCACTGTGACCACAACGACCACCAAGACCACCGTGACCACCACAACCACTGTGACCACCGAGACCACCAAGACCACCACGACCACTGTGACCAACATGACCACCATGACCACCACAACCACTGTGACCACTATAGCTATCGCTTTTCCTACTGTGACATGACCAGCGTGAATCAAGACCACTATT
>NW_027179705.1:407500-412500 GCF_036669935.1 Montipora foliosa | reverse complement strand
TAACGATGCTTCCGTGAAGCATACACTGGGTTGCCTGTGGTATGTGTTACAGAAAATCAGAAGGCACTGAATTGTGTGGTATTGAACTACAGCATTCCAGTCTGAAGAATAACAAATAAAAGAGAAGCGAGAAACATTGGCTTCTGGGCTGACATGTTGATAATTTTGAAGTTCCCTCACAACTTCTTTTCACCACAAGTTTAAGCATGCCCTCTGAACATCTGACAGCTTTGTAATACCAAAGTTCACTGAAGTTAATTCTTCTCCGGTGGGGTTAGTATTTGGATGGGAGACCAAAACAATATACCCCTCATAAAACAGAAGCATCGGACCGAAAATACTATTAACGCTAACAAATGCAAACTTAGCAAGGTGCAGATTTTGTTAGCTTGCTTTATGCCAAACAAGAACATCATTCTAAAAGCTTATTCTACGCAAAAAGTAGGTTCTGGAGGTAATTTTGAGAGTGGAAATCAAGGTTACGCGGCAGACGGCAAATACAAACTCACGATTTAATTAAGTTAACACACCAGAAAGACGCTATCCTCATTTTGATAAGAAAATGCTTTACTATTGCCATAAAAACTATCCAGTTAAGCTCGCATATCATAAAACGTGATGAATTCATAAAGGCCACCTTTTCCAGCGAACAATTTTTTGAAACAAACAACATATTTGCTATTAGAGGCAAAAAGCACTTCTATTTCATTACATGCGTGAAGAGAAGAAACTCGATCGTGTCAAATATGCGCAATATTGCAACAAACTAAATTTCAGGATCAAACCGTTTACATGAAAAACCTTTTCCTTGAATAATGAAGCACAAAATACACGACAAGCTTTCTTTCAAATAATTCTTGGGGTCACATTTCCAATTATTTTTTTTACCTGAACACTGTGCAGAGTTGATCACAGATCCACGTAAGGTGTTCGATTCGTTCTCTGTCTTTGTTGAACCCATAAGTTACCAGAGAATTTTCCATTTGGTTTCAGTGTTCTACATAACAGCACACTTGGTAAAATATTCTTTTAGAAATACAGCTCACTTTGATTTTGGCTCGACGGGCGATAGATTGTTGTCGAAGTTCATTACTCGTCGCTTTTAAGATTCCAGGTGTTTGTATTTCACCGCCTGCCTAGTTTATCCAACTGACTTTCCATTATTGAGCTCCATAAGGGTATATTTTGTTTAATGATCCACTAAAACGCCATTTGTGTTACATGACTTTCGACGCCATTACAGGTTAAGTTAACGATTCTACTGTGTCCGCCGGAGAAATCTACGCATTTCCACTACCCTCTCGATCCTAAGAAAATATGCGTAGAAGGCTCTATGCACAAAGACAGCACTTACCAGGGGAGTGACAGGCAAGACTTTTACCGACACGGTAAAAAAAATCTAAAAAAAATCTACCAACCTTCCGACTGGGATTGCCATACGGCAACCCAGTAATAAAAGGGACCTGTCGGAATCTGATTTCAGAGGAAAAGAGACCCGTCGGAAAAATGCCCTCCATGGGGGAGGGGGGAAGTGCGGATAAAAATAGTGAAATGCCCCAGACCCCAAATTTGGCACACCACCTGGCTTGAACGTATGATTGATTGTAATAGTTACCATGACGACCCCTCATGCCTCTAATATAAGCCCCCCAATACTATATTATGTATTTTTCCAAAATAGGCCGTAAACATATAAACCCCCTAGGCTTAATGTGTTTTGATGATTTTCACGGATCACGTTTCAGAGCAGTCTTATTTTTTGGAATTCATTTATAAAAGTGTTACCTGGTTCAGCTCGAGAGCTTTAATTCTAAAGCTTCCGCTGTCTATTTATCTTTAGATAATAAGCTAAATAATGCACGCATTTTGATTGGTTCTCACCTATGATCTATAAGAGGGCAGGCGCATAGCTAGCGTCACCATAAAAAAACCTATTAATTCTTTATCATTATTAAACAAACCGATTCCATATTGCTGTGCACTAAATACACTTGACAGCTAAATTAAAGTTCATTATACCATAGAGATCTGCTCCTCTCAATTGGCCAGTGCTTTTTATGTTTTATTACCTTTTTCCCGATAACCAAACATTTATTTTGTGCATTTGTAGATTACGCAGCAATATCCTGTTTTCAAGAAATCTTCGGATACATTTTTACTGGAAGAAACTGAGTCTACTGATAGGTAGGTGCTCAATAACATTTTTCCTATATAGCTACAATAATTATGAAAACGCAATGTGGCGCGATTATATCTCTGAAGACACAACAAAATTTTTGGCGATCTAATATCGGAGGTGGCCCGGCTTCAAATTATAAACCATCTATGCAACTCATAAAAACGTCATTATTAACGAGACCAAAGCTAGAAGTAATACTCTCTGTCAAAGCGACTGTCAAAGCCAGTACTGTGCACGCACGCACAGATGGAAAATACTGCAGAGTTTCCCAAAGCAAATTTACTGCATGTAATTGAGTAGTACTTAAATTACATTGATCTTTTAATCATTGTTGCCACATGCAGATGTGTTTATTAGAGAGCTATCACTTGTGTTTGATGTAATTACCACTGAAAGATGACTGACAATTTCCTCAGACTCAAGGGACAGTGAAATCTATCTTGATTTTCGTCAAAAAACTTACAGTGTATGAACAGAGAAGTCACTGATTGTTGCACTGAACATCTCTCCCTTGTGTTCATCCAGTTCAATGTGAGGGCGTTCGACTCAATTACCTGATGTCTGGAACAAATACACTTGACCCAGTTAATGTCAACAGTTTGACCTAATAATGTTCACAAGGTGTATCCAGAATGGCAATGAAACCTCTACCCTCCCAATTTTTGAGAGAAAAACATCAATAATTATTCACAACTGCATCACAACTTGCAGTCAGAACTGTCTGCTTCTTGCATCTCCCGAAATTTCCTCGAATTAAATTTCAATGAACAATTTCCTTCAGCACTGCATCTTGTGGTTGAAGTATATGTAGGCCCTGGAAAAGATTCACAACAGTCAATCAATCAATTTATATAATTTCATTTCAATGAATGATGTAACAAATCACTTTGCCATTCATAAGGTCCTGTGTAAGCTCCTGTGTAAGTGAAACTGAATAATGAAGCTAAAGGAATTATTGCAAGAAACATGTATCTTACAAGTTAGAATCTTGTAGGAATCTCACAAGACCTTGTAAGTTTGTTGCAAGAGTCTTGAGGTGCGTTCGATTGACCATATTCCGGAGGAGGAATACATAGAATAGAAGAGAAAAGTCCTTCGTTTTTACTCGTGGATATATCCACGAGTTTTGGTGAGGTTCTTTATGCAAATGTGTCACTCCTGCGTAACCGGAAGTTCGATCTAATAAGCCAATCAGGATGGATAATCACAACACAGCTTAGAAAGCTGTGACTTCCTGTTCGCGAGGTTGTGCGCTGCCATTGCTGTATGTCGCTTTTACACTTAGTGTTTGAGCACCTTCCGCTGCATTTAGAAGCAAGAAACGGAAGAATGAAAGAAATGGCTTTCTTCGAAGGTGAAGCAAAATATTCTGAACAAGTACAGATTGGTGCAATTAATTGTGCACCGCCTTTCACTGACCAACGCGAAGACTGTAAGACATGTACAAATGGAATCGACAGACACATGGTGAGAAGACAGTGCTTGTTCATCCCCTAAGCTCACGGGGGATAAACAAATTCCATGTGGAAGGTGACTTCCATTTGGAGAGTAACATCGAAGCTTTCAAAGTATGCCAATGTTTATCAAAGCTATCACTAAGTTTTGCAAGCTATGAGTCATCAAAGCCACATGAATACAACTTGAACAACATCCGTGACATGAAAAACAGTGAGGCAACCAAGCAATTCATGCTTCCAGACATTAGTACTTGTGTGGTGGACCATAATAAAGGACTGTCGAAAGACTCGGTCACTGATTATGTAACGAAAACTGATGAGAAATCCGTACCAATCTCCTGCGATAGAGCAAGGGCTGAGGCACGGCACATGCTCCCCGGAACAGAGAACCTTCCAGGATTAATTCCTTACAAGAAAACGTCGAGCTTGTTTCAGAAAGACAAGGTAATTAGAAAGTGTATGGTGCATTATTTAAATAAGAACGTACCGAGCTAGTCTGGGTTGAGAAAGTGTTTATCTCTTTCTTTTGGATTTATATCTCCATACCTAGACCGCAACTCAGACGTAACAATCTTCGAGAGTAGGATATGCTAATCGTCATTTCTATCTTATCATCCGCAGGACTGCTAAACACAAAAAAGATTTGTCATTTCTATTGTGTATTCAAGATCAATCTGCTTCTACGCATTCGACAAAATTGAACCAACAAAATGAGAATTATTGTCTATCAAGAGAAGAGCTATTGACATCAGGAGACATTGAATCGAGCCCAGGCCCTGTTGCTCATGGAACGAGTACACATACAGCACATACAATACTGAGAATTCCTTCTATAGCACTGTTATAGGCTCGATTAGCTCAAAAAGGATTGAAGTCACTAGAAAGTACCTCAGATGGTTCATGCTTCTTTTCTTCTGTTGCCCACCAGTTATACAATGATCCTTCCTATCACATGAATGTGCATGCTGCTGGAGTTGAATCCATATTGAAGCAGCAAGGGAATAGGAAAAGAAAAGCAATCCAGAACATATCAGAGACCTAAACAGAAAAGCATAAAATCATTTAAGGAAAGCTATGCAGAGCTCAAGGCTAAATCAAACTGAAATTTGTCAAGGTCAAGACTCTATTGGACATTCCATGTCGAAAGTGATTCAGTCTTTTTCGTGATAAGACAACACATGGCGCTGAATATATATGCACTTGCTGTGATCAGTTATGGTTCAAATAATCTGTTTCTAAAAACAACGCAAAACGCCAAAACAGATCTGAAAATATTGAAGCAGCAAGGGAATAGGAAAAGAAGAGCAATCCAGAACATATCAGAGACCTAAACAGAAAAGCATAAAACCATTTAAGGAAAGCTA
>NW_027179705.1:387500-400000 GCF_036669935.1 Montipora foliosa | reverse complement strand
GAAATTTACACGCAAAAACACTGTAAATTTCTTTAAAATATTTCCACGTTATTAACATGTTTTGTTCAATTGTAACTTTACCAAAGGATCCTGTAAATTCCAATTTCCAATAAATTTACAAAGTCAAAAAGAGAAGAAGGGTCACTCGCTTACCTGAGATACCCTGGACCAGCCAACTTTTCCTACATTTCCCTGTAAAATGAGGTCTAACCGTGGAACATAGTAAACCGTTTACATGAGGAAGGAAATGGCCCGGCTAGAAGGGAAACCCACCTATCCGGGTCACCCTTTGTCGACGGTAGGGTCACCCTCCTGGTCAAGCCAACTTTATTCCATGTAAACACTTTGGCTCGCCCAGTGGAGTCAACTTGGTCAAGGCAAGATGATGAGAGAATGCACGAGTGCTATCTTCCCAGTCTCCTGATGGTCGAAACTGAGCCGGGCAGCTCTTGACTCAGGGGAAAAGGTCAGTTCTTTTCTCATATAAACGCTAGCTAAAGACCCGGCTGGGAGGGTTACCATCTTACCGGGGACAACTTTTCTCCATATCTACAGGGCCTAAGACTTGATCCAAGTCGAACTATTAAAACACATACCGATAGGCATTACATAGGTTGCAACCGGCGAACTTTCAATAAACCGAACCTAGTGCAACATGCAGGGCCAATTCAACAGTTTCCCACATAATTTAATAAGGTAATAAATATTCGACACTCAAAGTCAGTCATTAACAGGGCATACAGATCCAAAGACATTTGGTAACTTAGACAGGACACACATGATGATAAGCGCAATTTACAGACATTTTATGAGACATGACCAAACGGCATAAAATCTTTGTAAATTTTCGATTCATAGACATTTTTGCAAGATTTTATAAAGTCTGTAAATTTCAAGTAATTCCTCTTATTGTAGCTCCAATAAATTATAAACAATTCACAGACATTTTATAGAGCTTTACTCAACAAAACTCTGTAAAATATCTGTAAAATAAATTTACAGAGATTTTATATTTATGGGGTAAAGTGTTAAAGTCTGTAAATTTATTAATTACAGACATTTTATGAAGTCTGTAAATGGTCCAAATTTTCCAGAGGTACTCCGAACATGCGTGATCATTTCATTTTATAACTATCATTGGCTTGCAGTTACAGCTGCCGTGTCTTGGGAAGTTGAAGAGATGATATAGTATTTTCCGATGGTGACTCGGGAATACTTGGAAAAAATCCGAGTTCCCCTTTGAAGGAGTCGAACTTTGGACATTTCTAACACTAAACAGAAGCCTGCACTAAACTACTAGATGCGATAAGAGTAACTTGGGAAGTTGTTTCAAATGTTAATGATAGTGATTGTAAACTGCTGCATCAAATGTCCCTAAAACTTGCACGCTCGTTGAGTGATCGGTGTCAATAGTATGGGGCGCCGTTTGTAAATTTATTATTTAGCCTACTTACGTACGTCGCCCCATACTTTCCAGCGATAGCAGCGATGTTTGGAAAAAAAGGATCGGAGTAACTGCAGAATACCCCGCCACATCGAGTATCTTAAGAAGCTGAGGATCGCTACGATCGCTGAACTATATTTTTCAGCGATCGCGACGATCGTAGCGATCATATGGAAAGTCCAGCGGTTTTGAGAAACAAAGAGGACACTCCGGCTGCCCAGAAACCACGATTTTTCTCGGTGATCATCGGAAAAAAAAGCGATCTCAGTTGGTTTGGAGTCAGGCAATGATCGGAATTCTCGGTGCTTACCGAAAGAATCGAGGCCTCTGTCGACGAAAATTCCAACGTTATGTAAGATATACTGGGTGGCACAGATAAAGACCCTTGATTCGGCGAAAAAGAATTTCCAGTAGCCCTTCCCGATCGCGCCCATGAATTCCTTCGCTGCCAATCTTGCGCTACCCTGGCTGACAGAGGTTTTCCTCTCTCAGAGCGACGGAACAGGCGACTCGTTATTCCGAAAAAACCTCTAGCATCGAACGTAATCTGGCCCATCTAAGAATAAAAAAAAAACACAGCTCTAAACCGTGACCTTGAGAAGGCGTCAATGGAGAGTAAACCTCTCTCTTCCTCCCCATGTGCTCCAATGATGCAGACAATACATGCACGGCCATTCATATGAAAATAAGTGGCCGTGCCGACGGTAGTCCGCAATTTGAAAAAAGTAAATTTCTTCTTTTTTTCCCCTTAAGAATTCAAGTGTCCATCCCTAAATAACTAAGAAGGTCGGGAAAAAATAAGTCTCGCATCCAGATTAGAACTTGGCACGAACCTAGCAAGATCCATTCACGTGTATCAGTGATTGAGTGATATTCATGACTGCTGAATGTAACTCGTTGTATCATTAGTCCCCAAAAGATCTCTTATTATTGCGGTGTTTGCACAGCTTGACAGACGCCAAGTGTATTGTCTGCACAGACGCTAGACCTCGTGAGAAGAAGTAAATGCGGTCCAAAACTCCCACGGTTTTAATTAAAACCACAACAGTATATAAATAACACTTTTCCTGTTTTTTCGGGGACGCTTTTCGTTTTAACCTTGACCCATGCTTGGCCACGCAAAGCCACAACAAACATTTTTGGAATGACTTTGAGTGAAAATATGTTGCTCGAGACAGGCACTGCCTTCACCACTGTTTCAACCAGTAGTTGTCCTCCCGAATTAAAAAATATGTTAATAAAATACACCTTTGTATCGGCAGGTATATTTTGCAGGCTGCAGGTTGCAGGTTGCAGGTTGAAATTTAACGCGACTGTTACATGAATAGCTAATCTTAGGCCTAATTAGGCCTAAAAACGTTCCTTTAGGCCTCCTTAGGCCTAAAAACGTTTCTTTAGGCCTAATTAGGCCTAAGGTTAGCTATTCATGTAACAGTCACGGTAAATTTCAACCTGCAACCTGCAACCTGCAAAATATACCTGCCGCCTTTGTATGGATAAAATGTAATGGCATGGCTGGCGAATGCGAATTCCAGAAGTACTAAACTTCTCTCCCAAGCCAGACACTTTGAAGGAAATGATTTTCTTATCTCGAGTTTGACTTATTTATCAATAAAAGTGTATTTTCTAGGGCTGTTTTGGCTTAAAAGCAAAGGATGGAGAACAAGGCAGCAGTGCCAACAACCGATGGCTAATTTCTACCTCTGAGAATTTAGGTGCGTTCAGCAGTATTTTCTCAACCTCTTTTACGCTTTTCTTTAAAAACCATCACCAAATCTCTGTATTAATGTCTTAAATCACAATTTTGTGCCACCAGTGAATTCAGCTGAACCAAGACTGACTTATTCATTTACGGCGGGTCTAATTTGCAGGTCGCAGGTCGCGGGTTGCAGGTCATTGTTTCACCAATACAGAAAGTATCCTAAACATTCTTAAAAGCTAACCTTAGGCCTAATCAGGCCTAAACAAAAGTTTTTAGGCCTAAGGTTAGCTTTTCCTGCAAAGGGGGGGGGGGGGGGGGGGGAAGTGCTCTTTGAGCTTGAGCGGACCTTAAGGGCCGATTTACACGATACGATTTTGACAAGCTCACGACAGGCCTACGACATGACTTACGATTGTCGCAGCGTTTTAAAACATGTTTTAAAATGCTACGACATTTTTTCTGACGTACACAACAATCGTAAATCGTGTCGTGAGCCTGTCGTAAGCCGTTGTCGCATGCGACAAAACCGTACCGTGTAAATCGGCCCTAAGAAAACATGAAAAAGTCGATTCAGACATAGTTTGATGATAATCTCGTTGCACAATTTTTTAATTAATGTAGCTTACAAAGTTGCAAAGACCAAACGATTCGACACCAGTCTGGTGTTTTCCGATCGGAAATGGTCAACCGAGTTATGGTTGGGATGTGCCATAATAATAATTAGCGGCCTTTTCTTTCAATAAGATGCAAATGCACTGTAGGTGTCAGGTTAATGGCCCCCATCATCTCGATTCAAAGGAGCGAGGGCGCCACTGATATTCAAACAACGGCTTTGATGGTGTCTCCCGCTGGTGGCGGTAATTCTAGAATTACCAACATCCACGTGGTTAGTCCGGAAAGCATTCTCTGACAAAGCCTTCTCTGACAAAGCAGAGTTTTTCTTTGCAAACCTTAACTTTCGAAACTTTTTCTTCGTCCTCATGCGAATTAATTGACCATTTGTATACGCCTTTCAACTAAAGCGAGGCTTTAGTTGACCTACCGTAGGCTTTCTCAAAGTCCTTTGAATTTTTTTACCTCTATGTGACGGCTGGTTGGGTCTTTCTCAATCGAAGAGTTTCGAGAGGGCCACTTGGAGCTAGTCTAGAGTTGACCTTGCTTTCGGATACAAACCTCATTGCTTTCCTTTTGTAATCGAGTTTCTGTTTGCATATTAAAGAAAAGTAGTGAGGTTTGTATCGAAAGAAGGTCAACACCAACCTCGCTTTTATTCAAAGGCCTGGTAACTGAGCACAGAACTGTAAAACGGTCTATTGGAACATTGTAGATCCAAGCAAGTTACGATATGCGACCACCTCTTCCAACGTTTACGACAGTTTTGTAAAGTAGCGGACATATTTCTGAAAGCACCGGACGTGACTTTTTTGGCGCTACAAGGCGCCTTGCGAGCACCGAAGCACATTTCCCTTTCGTAAACGGTCGTTGCCATTTCTGAGAACGGTCGTTGCCATTTGAAACGGTCGATGCCATTTATAACGGTCGACTACATACTTCACTTCAAAGAAAATTAAAAGAAACAAACTAAGAAAAAATATCAACAAAAATTCAGACAAAAAAGGAAAAAAAACATTTATAAAAGAAAAACTGGAGGAAAAAAAGAGTCCGAAAATTTCAGACTCGAACTCGGGTTCTTAGCCCTCACCCTAAAAAGAACCCTAACCCGAACCCTAACTCATATGACCAGCGAGACACAACTTCCAGTGACCGCAACCTTTTGAGTTCTTAGACCTAATGAGTGTAATTCAGAGCTAAAAAATGGCATCGACCGTTTCAAATGGCAACGACCGTTCTGAGAAATGGCAACGACCGTTTACGAAAGGGAAATAAGCAGCGCCGATGCCGCCAGCTACCTAGGGGGGTCTGGGGGCATGTTCACCCTCGGGAAATTTTTAACTGAAATAGTACACTCAGAAACGCTGCTTCCCGTGTTTCTGGAACCCAAGAATCAGTTTTCCAGGGTAGGCTGGAGTTCACTCGAATTCTCTTTAAAATCTAAGTTTCAAAAAAAAAAAAATAATAACAATAATAATAATAAATAAACCAAACCCCTCAAATATTGGCATCAAAGTACCGGACATGAAATGGGAAACGTCTGGCCTCCGGCCTGGGGCCTGTTTCTCGAAAGACCCGGTAACTTACCGTGCCCGGTAAGTCACCCGGTAATTACCCGATAACTTATCGGGTGTTTCTCGAATCTCCCGTTAATTTCGATCCCGTTATTTTCCCCGATAACTTGCCCGGTAACTTACGGGAGCTTAGGAGCTCCCGTTACTCTCCCGTTAAAGTTTACGGGTAGCATCATTTTGCTGCATCAAAACAAAATGGCTGCCGAAGACGGACTTTTGTTACGCAGTTTGTCGGCCAAGAACATACCAATGGAGGCCTGTACTGAATCATATGACCGAAACAGAAGTCGTTGAGAGGCATAGGTTGTCAACAGGAAGATTAAATTGGCTGATTGAACGGTGTATTGTAAAGAAGATCAATCTACAGAGACAGCAATTCGCGGAGACTCAGGTATACCAATACAGGCCAATAGTCAAGACGTACCCACCTACTTTCGGTGCCGTAAAACTACAGTTGTTAATATATTAAACTTCGATGGAAATCGGCAATAAAGAAAGCCTCGACTTAACACGGACTGCGTTTTGTTTTGACGTGAGTCAACTTTTTTTCACATCTAGCTAAATTCGCAGCACCCAGAGTCTTAATAGGGAACAACTAGCTGCAGCATTTCCAGCAAAAAACAAGTGACATGTTGTTAAAAAAAAAAAACATACAAATAAATAAATAAATGGGATGCAAACTACTGACAGGGAAAATTTGGAAAGGAGAAGCGATAGACCATCACGTGATATTGAGCAAAAAACAAAACACACCCAGCTAAATGCTGTATGTTTGTCTGAAACAGCAAAGAGGAAATTGTCTCCTTGTGTAAGAATGAAACATGCTTGTGTTCGAGAAAAAAAGGCATTATTATATGGACTCAAACTCGACAAAACCTATCAATTAATGCTCATCAAACAACAAACTTCTTTGCGTCGTTGTTCCCACGGCGGCCCGCTTTATCTCTGTTTTGTTTTGGTGGTGTTCAAGTATAAATCTTTCAAGCAAATGTGACCGCATTTTACCCTTTAGCTGGCTTTCCCAGAGTGACTGGAGCAATTTATGGCTCTCTCATTCCTATCTGGCGCCCAGACAGTGATGAACATCTCTCTGTTTGCCACAAGGGTTTTCATGCTATTAATGTGATGACAGTGTGCAATGCTTACCTGTCATCTACAAATTTTGTTTGCATATGGCATGGCTCTGTACATGATTCAACTATTTTTAATGCCAGCTACTTGCAAGCATGTATGGAGAGGGTGGAGGAGGCGGGAATGGGTGGCTCCTGGGAGACTGTGGGTATGCAATCAAACCCTACAGGTACCAAAAGGCCTATACAAAAAAGAAGAATACCACTGAGAGGGCCTTTGGCCTGTGGAAGACAAGATTTCCCTCCTTGATTACTCTGGTGGGCAGTGCAAAGCAGCAAATTTCAGCCTGGCCTGCATTACTCAATAGCTTCTACATAACTTAAGCCCAACTTAACTCAAAATATTTTCTTTTGTTTAAGATAAATCTCACCACCAGAGAGATATTTGCAAAGCTAATGAGAGGCATGAGTTAATTTCAACTATAATGGAACAAACTATTTTGAACTTTTTTGCAATGCAGAGCAGCTTGGTAGGGATCACCTCGGTTAAAGACTTGATTATTGCTTCTTGCTAGCTAGGCCTTGAAAGTGATAAAACATGGAGAGAGTTTTGTTAAATTTACTGTGCATTGAAACCAATTTTCAAGGAGAACATGGAAAAATGTATTTGCCATAGATGGAAAGATTCAACTTTGCAGTGAAAAACACTTGGAGTGAGGTGCACTCTAACAGTAACATCAATTTTATTGGGTCAGTTTGTCCAAAAACTACTCAACAGTCATCAGGTAAGTTCACTTTAAATGACACTGCAAAAAAGGGAAACAGTAAGGGGGCTTTCATTTATTAGCACCCCCCCTTCCTATGAGCTAATAAATGAAACCCCCCTGATACATACAAGCAAAATAGTTTTGCATCTATGTTAAAAGTAACAACAAAAAAACAAACAAAAGTCAAAACTTGACAACAAAATTGTCCAAGACATGGAGCATTCATAAAAATAAAACTACTAATAAAATTAATCACTCAATTGCTTCATTTCCATTGGTTGAGTGTTCTAATGTAACATGAAGTGATTCTAGAATACCCGGCCACTATTGTATTCTTGCAGTAGTGCCCTTTGAAGAACTACCGGTAGGCATAATTATCATAACAGATGCTATTCCTATGCAAATTAAGTAGACTGGTATTCTAGAATCTAGCCAGTCTTGTTTATGATCAACAGGACATCTGTCTCAAAGACATGAAAATGAGTACAACAAAATCAATCTTTTCTTAAGACCGCAAATTTACCACCAGATCACCTGGACTCATCATGGCTTAACAAAACCCTGTTCATCAAATGTGATTTTAGGATGACTGAGTATTATTGGTACACGCTTCTCCTTCAAAATGTCACTTTCTAGTTCCAATTTCCCCATTTTTAGCTTTTAAGATGCAATCACAGTTTAAAATACTGACGACACATTTAATTCAGCATTAAAGTCATTATTGCCGCATGTAAACAATCAGGTTTAAGGGGGGTGGCTCTTAACTACCAAACTGTTGCTATGGACCCCTTCAAATAATCATTTCTTGACTCTCTTTAACTCTGCAGTTACCATTTTTTGTCAAGTGTGTTCTATTTAACATTTCTTCTACTGATTCAACTGACAACCATATTTGGTAAATCACAAGGCCAAAACAGAAAATGCCTAAAAACTCAGCGAGTTACCTATGTTTTTCACAAATTTTTAATGCAACAATACAAGAACAATCTAACACAAAATCAGTGTAGCATGGATTTACGGCCCTTCTCTGATGCACTTTTCAAAATATCAGTTCCATTTTTTGCCCAAATAGAAATTCCAAGCTACAGTTTACAAATATTGATGGGACGGTTCCCATCCGATGAAAAAACCGCCTCGTCTTTTTGTTCTTTTCGAGACCAAGGACTGGGACTATTTGCGCATACACCTTTATTGAAGTGATGTCAGATTTCCATTGAAAGAGTTACTTCAAAGAACCATCCATGCAAAATTTTTGTAGGGCTCTTTGACTAAACAGGTTCCTTAGCAACCATTGTCCTTCTGTAGTTAAGTGCCACCCCCTTAATAAAGGTGCCACAAATTTAACCCTAACCTAATTATCTTACTTCCAGCTAGGGGTTCACCAAGTATCTTTGACTTGAAGGAGTCACATTAAATCAAGGATAGAATTATCCCATAAATTAATAAGTGATTACATACTAATTGATCCCTTTTAGCAATGTCTTTTAAAATCTACTATACCCTTATGATAAATAACTATATAATTAAGAATATTATTTTGGTTTCATTAAGTAAACGTGATTTTTTTTTTCAAATAGTGTATCTTGAGAGTGTTCGCATATATATGCCTATGAAAATCGAAATAAATGCAGTGAACCTGAGGTAAGACGGAATTCCACCCGACGTACCTGTCGAGATAAAATTGAAACAGATGTTCTTGAAGAGAATTCAAAACATCTGATAATGCTAAACGATGACTCAAAGACATACCTCCTTCCACTGGTTCGCTGTACGCTGCAATCTACTACTTGTATTGAATCGAAGCCTTCGAGATCGAGAATTTCGCTTAACCTCGTTGTAACATTTTCTGAGCTTCTATTACTCCAAAAGAGCGTTGCTTCCCAGTAAACTAAAATTGTTGCTTACAAAAAGCGTGAATAAAAAAAATTCCTGCCATCTAAACACCCTATGCAAAATTTCTCCGCCAATGAGGTTTAAAAAGTCGCCTTCACTGCTAGAAGGTGTAAAAGGAACTTCGAACGCTACCTTTGTTTACATCACAGCGCTCGGTTGGGAAACTGGATGCTATAAAGCTCTACGGATCTAGTGCCAAGTCATTCTCCTTCTTTTCATGACGAGCGTGAAGTGCATGCAAGAGCCTGGTAACTCCCGGTTATTTTATCGGCCCCGATAAGTACCGGGAAAGTTTACGGGTGCTTCGAGAAACGGATCATATTGGGTTCCTGAGTACCCGAGGCCGATCAAAAGAAACAGAGTCCCAATACAGAACCCGGATCCTACAATAACTAACGGACTCCGTAATGTTAGCAAAGGTTAAGTGGACCCCGTTTCAAGTAGTACCCCGAAGGTGGATTTATAAAGAGAAACACTCGGCGCCCGATATTCTCACTCGAGCCCCTTATTGGACGAAGGCTTCCCCCCCTTCCCTTGCAAACAAACGGACTCCGAAACCAAACATCACAGCGGATGAAAGATCGGGCCCGAAATCGGCTGCGTTTAAACGTTTTCACTATCTCTGTTTTTTCTCCTTTGTATCGTTAGTCTTTTTCTTTTTGTTTTTTAAAAGATATGCAACAAAGGAGGGTGAAATGAAAGACAAAATTATTTCTAAAATTTGGTTTTATCAACGGAGTTCATAATGAAAATTGACCACCGTACAGAGATTCTAAAAGCTGAGGTTTCGAGCGTTCGGTGGCCAATTTATATTATCAACTCCGTTGGTAAAACCAAATTTTTGTATAGTACTTCCCCACCGACGCTGCAACCACAGTTTCTTTGGAAACTACCCCCTTCAATTATTCATTACTTCACACCTTCACACCAATTATTCATTACTTCACCACCTTCATTACTTCACACCTTCACACCTTGTCATTACTTCACACCTTTCTTTTCCTCTAAAACTGATAAGGTAAGGGGTCTTAAGGGATGTAGTAATATATTGCGCCTTTACTTTCCTTGTTTCGATATTAATGGTTTTTTGGTAGTCATATCTTCAAGAATTACAATCCTCGCTTTGATATTACTTAATGCTTTTTTGGTATTCATATCTTCCCGAATAATTTCTTAAATTACTCGTGAAACTTAACTGATCCAATTTTTCGCGTTGGAAAGACTGAAAAAAGAATTTCTCCCGATTTGCGTTGGCCTTTATCACTTGCAGGGTCACATTTCCCCTCTCTTTGTGCGCTGTTATAAATGCTGCTATGACGCCTAAGAAACTACTTGCACGCCAGGGCAGCCTATATTTAGTGTTCCTTCACGATTCATTAACAAACAAACAAATCTAGCAAACTGAAAGTGTTCAAAAGGTGTACCAACAAACATCTTTTGTCAAAATTATTGTTGAACTATAAAAAGTATGAAAAAGTACCACTGCTGTCATCATTACCTTTAACCCTTTAAGACCCGAGGGGTGCCCCATTGACGAGTAAAATCGTCTGGCGTTAGACAGAGTAAAATCTATAAGTGCCATTTGGCACTATCGGGGCTGAAAGGGTTAAACGGGGACATAGTTTTTTGATGCTGTTAGCTTAACCCTTTAAGCCCCGAGGGGTTCCCCATTGACGAGTAAAATCGTCTGGCGTTAGACAGAGTAAAATCTATAAGTGCCATTTGGCACTATCGGGGCTGAAAAGGTTAATACAATTTTATTGCTCACACTCAGTTGTTCAATAATTCCTCTTTTGATTTTTTGACTCATTTAAGAAAAGTTATGCGCTTCAGATCCTGGCACCATATGAAATTGAGGCTGGAGTTTCTGCATTTCTTATGTAAATCTCAGATTAGTTAGCATTGCGGCAACGCAGTAACCCACTTTCGATATATGAAAATTCAGTCTCATTGAAACAAAAGGCATCACTGTGAGGCTCCAGGGAATAAATTAACTCATACAAATCCATGCATTGATTCCCCTAAGCCTTGTAATCATGTGTATAAAAGTGAGGTCTGTATCATAGCAAGCTTCACTCCAACTTCACTGCCATGTAATAGCCAGGTTACCGATTATACCACTGGAAAATGGTCTATTAACTGTTTTGTTTTCTAAGGTCCATCTGTTGTAAAACCGCGTCATTGCGGGAAGTACACAGTAAGGAACTTTCTTGTTTCCCATCATAAACAGCTTTTAAAAAAAAACAAATTCGCTTATATAGAGAGTTTAAGCAGGACATTTTCGGCAAACAGTAGACAGTTGTGTGTCACAAAAGCATGCAAATTCACTCTTCGATTTGTCTCACTCAATATATCTAGTTAACAGACTAAAGAAGCTTAAACGTCTTGCTTAATCTCTCTTAGTCTTCTCCTATATTGTTTATTTTTTCTCTCGTCACATTTACCACTGACAGACAACGAAGTATAGAATGGGCCTTTTGCAACAGTTTGTCACATGACCTCTTTTACATAGTCTTACAGGAGTCTGCTGATCACATGCCAATCCTGTTTTTTTTTTCACCTTTCAAACTGCTTTTAAAGCTTTGAATCGAGATTTCAAGTCTGAAAATTTCCACATTTGCTCTCACTTATTGCACCCTTGGTAACATTAAGAATCTGAGCTCCGTTTTTGACGCTTTATTATGGAAAATTAAACTGGAGAACAAAAGCTTTTCGTTCATAAACGATAGTATGGAATTTTCAAGTATTTTACTGATCATGAAATCTTTACCTTAAAGGTGGTTTCTCTCTCAAAATTTGTATTCTGAGTAGGTCAAACATGACCTCTACATTTCTGGAATTTATAAAGCTTCAAGCTCACCAACTATCAGTCATGTGACCAGTCTGTTGCAAATGGCACTAGGCCACTCATCCCAGTACTGAAGAAATGCTATTTATATACTCAGTGGGACTTTATTCATTTAATTCACTGTTGTTTTCAAAGTGATTATTTCCATTATGCTACGCCGAATGTGACAAAATATCAAGAAACCAACAAGGCTACGGCGACGAAAACGTTACTTCAAACTATTAGCTTGAGCTATCCTAAGTGCTAAGTGTTTTAAGGCGTTTCCATCTTGTTTATGTTGTATAAGATAGACGAAGTATTCGCTAACCAAAATCGTACGAACGGATTTGAAAAAAAGAGAAAGAACAAAAGATTCACTGTTTGTTGTTGTCAAAACCCGAAAATTGGTCATTTTGTGTTTTGATGAGTACGAGAGAGAAATGCCTTACAAAAATGCGTGCCGCACGTGCAGCATGATAATTTCTTCCTCTTTTAGGGCCTGTTTAATTTATAAGAGGCGAGCCAGCCCTGTTAGACGGGCTGGCCCGGTAAAAGGGATGAAGTGTTTATATGGACGATTTCAGACAGGTTTACCGGGATGCATTTTAGGA